>NC_091335.1:15421522-15525948 GCF_038502225.1 Cherax quadricarinatus | reverse complement strand
GCCTCGGTGGGAGACGGCCGACTTGTTGAAAAAAAAAAAAAAATACATGTAATAAGGGACCCAGAATACTACCTTGGGGAACTCCACATTCTGTTGGCAGGGGTTCTGATTCTGTTTTGTTCATTTTGACAATTTGTTTCCTATTGCTAAGATAGGACTTAAACCAGTCTATGGAACCTGTGCCGATAGCTTGAAGTTTCTTACACAGTATATTGTGGTTGACAGTATCAAAGGCCTTTTGCAAGTCTAAGGTTACCATGCCTATGAGGTTCCCTATCGACATTTCAGTTCTCATGTAATCCATCAGATTAATTATGGAGGTGTCGGTTGAGTAAGAGCTCCTAAAGCCTGATTGGTAACTATGAAGAATGTTGTTGCCATTAAGATACATAACTACTTGACAGTACACCGCCCTCTCTATAATTTTGGATATTACACTGAGTATACTAACAGGCCTATAGTTGCTTTCATCAGACCTACTATTTTTCTGGAAGATAGGATTAACTCTGGCCTCCTTGAACCCCTCCGGTACGGTATTAGTGGTGATGGACAAATTTATTATGTGATCAATAGGGATTGGCAGTTCAGAGGCACCATCTTTTATGAACTTAGATGGGATATTATCAGGGCTGGTGTTCTTAGTTGGGTTTAACCTGCTTAGTTGATTGCAGATGTTCAAAATTCAGAGAGTACACTTGAGGTAAAAAATATGAAAAAAATATTACTGTATAAGAAAGTTTCAAAGGGAAGATGTAGACTGAATGAGAGAGCATTTCTAGTGTAGAGGATTATTCAGAGGTGTGCAAAGAGCATAAATCAAGGATAGTTTGGCAAGAGTAACTACAATAAGTTCATTATGTAAAAGACATGCAAATACAGATACTATACTGTTAAATATATCACAAGCATATATGAATATGTGTATGCCATACTGTACAGGGTCCAGTATGAATATTGTTATATGCTACATGTTTTTTTTTACTTAATGTCTTTCTTGATCTTGTTTCATCATATTCTTTTATTATCACTAAACATTCTTGTTTTCCTGTTTCAAGTGCTCCGTCACATCAATGACTGGGATGACGTATGTGGTTAAGGAATGTAACCCGGGTACCTTCTTTAACCCAGAAACAAACACATGTGATTTTGAGTACAATGTCATACTTGTAAAGCCAGAATGCATTGGTAAGTCTTAATTTCAAATGTTTGAATATGTCTTGTTTTACATATGAGTATAGATCTTTATTAATAGCTTCTAATTTTATTTCCACCATCTTTAGAGCCATCTATTTATTTTTAAGAAAAATATTATGATTATGATATGAGTGTGTTAGAGAGGAGTGAATGGAGACAAATGGTTTTTGGGACCTGATGAGCTGTTGGAGTGTGAGCATGGTAATATTTTGTGAAGGTATTTAGGGAATACCCTGCCTCGGTGGGAGACAGCTGACTTGTTGAAAAAAAAAATTAGGGAAACTAGTTAGTCAGACTTAAGTCCTAGAGGTGGGAAGTACAATGTTTGCACTTTAAAGGAGGGGTGTTGGATATTGGCTGTTTGGAGTAACATCTAAACTGTCATATCTGAGTGCCTCTGCGAAGACAGTGATTATGTATGAATGATGGTGAAAGTGTTGAATGATGATGAAAGTTTTTTCTTTCTTTCTGGGTTTTTCTTTCTTTTTGGGTCACTCTACCTCAGTGGGAAATGGCTGACGTTTTAAAAAAAAATTGTAATTAATTCTTTCTTTCATTCAACACACCGGCCATATCCCACCAAGGCAGGGTGGCCCAAAAAGAAAAACGAAAGTTTCTCTTTTAAATTTAGTAATTTATACGGGAGAAGAGGTTACTAGCCCCTTGCTCCCGGCATTTTAGTCGCCTCTTACAACACGCATGGCTTACGGAGGAAGAATTCTGTTCCACTTCCCCATGGAGATAAGAGGAAATAAACAAGAACAAGAACTAGAAAGAAAATAGAAGAATACCCAGAGGGGTGTGTATATATATGCTTATGTATGTATGTGTAGTGTGACCTAAGTGCAAGTAGAAGTAACAAGACATACCTGAAATTTTGCATGTTTATGAGACAGACAAAAGACACCAGCAATCCTACCATCATGTAAAACAATTACAGGTTTTTGTTGTACACTCACTTGGCAGGACAGTAGTACCTCCCTGGGCAGTTGCTGTTTACCAATTCTATCATAGTTTATTGTGGCTTTTCCTGTTAAGAATTATTAGTTAAAAGATAAGCACCTGGAATATTTGGTTATAAAATTGATAAACTGATGGACTCCTTAAAAATAAGGACAAATACATGAGCAAGAATGGTTAAGATTGAAAAACCTGCCTAGCATGGGTCAGTAAGCCTACTGCAATATTCCTCCATGGAGATAAATGGTATAAAGTAGCAACAAGATGGAAAAATAGACACAAAAGAAGCATAAATCAATCCTTTATTGACTACATTTCACCCACGGTGGGCTTTATCAAGTCACAAACAGAGATCTGTTTGTGACTTGATAAAGCCCACTGTGTGGGCAAAAAATGGTCAATAAAGGATCACATTATATTGCTTTGTGTCTATTTTTCCAATGTTCCTCCATCTTTGTGTTCTCACTCTGTGTTTATCACTATATCTGGTCTCCAATTATTAAACATAGCACCACAAGAGGAATTCCAGTAATAATGGAGTGCTAAGAAGTATATATATCTCTTACTTTGTTGGAGAAAAGGGAATTGTTAAATATGCTTAGAGGTAGTTAGTGCATGTGTGATGAAAAGTGCATTGAGTTTTCTGTGAATGAATAAACTGGTCTTTCAGTTAGAAACACTTGAGATAAAATAAGAGCTTGTGCAACAGGTAGTACAGATTGTCATTTTCTCAAAAGAATGTCAGTGGCTTAACAAGACAGAAAATTTCCTGAATGTGTGGACTGAGAGAAAAAAGAAAGATGCCCCATTTAGTGCTCAAGTAACAACACATGAAGTCTTATACAGTGGAACCTCAGTTTTTTTTTTTTAATTTGCTCCAGATGTTGATTCGACATCCAAATTCAATGACAACCAAAGCAGTTTTTCCCAAAAAGAATAATGTTAATAGAATTAATCAGCTCCAGACCCCAAATGACAATATAATAATATATATTAGTAGTAGGTTGGTAGACAGCAACCACCCAGGGAGGTACTACCGTCCTGCCAAGTGAGTGTAAAACGAAGCCTGTGATTGTTTTACATGATGGTAGGATTGCTGATGTCTTTTGTCTGTCTCATAAATATGCAAGATTACAGGCATGTCTTGCTACTTCTACTTACACTTAGGTCACACTACACATACATGTACACATTTATTTATACACACTCATCTGAGTTTTCTTTGATTTTATCTTAATAGTTCTTGGTCTTATTAATTTTCCTTTTATATCCATGGGGAAGTGGAATAAGAATCTTTCCTCCGTAAGCCATGCGTGTTGTAAAAGTCAACTAAAATGCCGGGAACAATGGGCTAGTAACCCCTTTTCCTGTAAAGATTACTAAAAAGAATAAGAAGAAGAAAATTGTCAAAGTGGGAAGTCTGAATGTGCGTGGATGTTGTGCAGATGATAAGAAAGAGATGATTGTGGATGTTATGAATGAGAAGAAGCTGGATGTCCTGGCTTTAAGTGAAACAAAGCTGAAGGGGGTGGGAGAGTTTCAGTGGAGAGGAATAAATGGGATTAGGTCAGGGGTTTCAAATAGAGTTAGAGCTAAAGAAGGAGTAGCAATAATGTTGAAGGATAAGCTATGGCAGGAAAAGAGGGACTATAAATGTATTAATTCAAGGATTATGTGGAGTAAAATAAAGATTGGATGTGAAAAGTGGGTTATAATAAGCGTGTATGCACCTGGAGAAGAGAGAAGTGTAGAGGAGAGAGAGAGATTTTGGGAAATGTTGAGTGAATGCGTGGGGAGTTTTGAATCAAGTGTGAGAGTAATGGTGGTTGGGGATTTTAATGCTAAAGTGGGTAAAAATGTTATGGAGGGAGTAGTAGGTAAATTTGGGGTGCCAGGGGTAAATGTAAATGGGGAGCCTTTAATTGAGCTATGTGTAGAAAGAAATTTGGTAATAAGTAATACATATTTTATGAAAAAGAGGATAAATAAATATACAAGGTATGATGTAGCACGTAATGAAAGTAGTTTATTAGATTATGTATTGGTGGATAAAAGGTTGATGGGTAGGCTCCAGGATGTACATGTTTATAGAGGGGCAACTGATATATCGGATCATTATTTAGTTGTAGCTACAGTTAGAGTAAGAGGTAGATGGGAAAAGAGGAAGGTGGCAACAACAAGTAAGAGGGAAGTGAAAGTGTATAAACTAAGGGAGGAGGAAGTTCGGGTGAGATATAAGCGACTATTGGCAGAAAGGTGGGCTAGTGCAAAGATGAGTAGTGGGGGGGTTGAAGAGGGTTGGAATAGTTTTAAAAATGCAGTATTAGAATGTGGGGCAGAAGTTTGTGGTTATAGGAGGGTGGGGGCAGGAGGAAAGAGGAGTGATTGGTGGAATGATGAAGTAAAGGGTGTGATAAAAGAGAAAAAGGTAGCTTATGAGAGGTTTTTACAAAGCAGAAGTGTTATAAGAAGAGCAGAGTATATGGAGAGTAAAAGAAAGGTAAAGAGAGTGGTGAGAGAGTGCAAAAGGAGAGCAGATGATAGAGTGGGAGAGGCACTGTCAAGAAATTTTAATGAAAATAAGAAAAAATTTTGGAGTGAGTTAAACAAGTTAAGAAAGCCTAGGGAAAATATGGATTTGTCAGTTAAAAACAGAGTAGGGGAGTTAGTAGATGGGGAGATGGAGGTATTGGGTAGATGGCGAGAATATTTTGAGGAACTTTTAAATGTTAAGGAAGAAAGGGAGGCAGTAATTTCATGCACTGGTCAGGGAGGTATACCATCTTTTAGGAGTGAAGAAGAGCAGAATGTAAGTGTGGGGGAGGTACGTGAGGCATTACGTAAAATGAAAGGGGGTAAAGCAGCTGGAACTGATGGGATCATGACAGAAATGTTAAAAGCAGGGGGGGATATAGTGTTGGAGTGGTTGGTACTTTTGTTTAATAAATGTATGAAAGAGGGGAAGGTACCTAGGGATTGGCAGAGAGCATGTATAGTCCCTTTATATAAAGGGAAAGGGGACAAAAGAGACTGTAAAAATTATAGAGGAATAAGCTTACTGAGTATACCAGGAAAAGTGTACGGTAGGGTTATAATTGAAAGAATTAGAGGTAAGACAGAATGTAGGATTGCGGATGAGCAAGGAGGTTTTAGAGTGGGTAGGGGATGTGTAGATCAGGTGTTTACATTGAAGCATATATGTGAACAGTATTTAGATAAAGATAGGGAAGTTTTTATTGCATTTATGGATTTAGAAAAGGCATATGATAGAGTGGATAGAGGAGCAATGTGGCAGATGTTGCAAGTATATGGAATAGGTGGTAAGTTATTAAATGCTGTAAAGAGTTTTTATGAGGATAGTGAGGCTCAGGTTAGGGTGTGTAGAAGAGAGGGAGACTACTTCCCGGTAAAAGTAGGTCTTAGACAGGGATGTGTAATGTCACCATGGTTGTTTAATATATTTATAGATGGGGTTGTAAAGGAAGTAAATGCTAGGGTGTTTGGGAGAGGGGTGGGATTAAATTATGGGGAATCAAATTCAAAATGGGAATTGACACAGTTACTTTTTGCTGATGATACTGTGCTTATGGGAGATTCTAAAGAAAAATTGCAAAGGTTAGTGGATGAGTTTGGGAATGTGTGTAAAGGTAGAAAGTTGAAAGTGAACATAGAAAAGAGTAAGGTGATGAGGGTGTCAAATGATTTAGATAAAGAAAAATTGGATATCAAATTGGGGAGGAGGAGTATGGAAGAAGTGAATGTTTTCAGATACTTGGGAGTTGACGTGTCGGCGGATGGATTTATGAAGGATGAGGTTAATCATAGAATTGATGAGGGAAAAAAGGTGAGTGGTGCGTTGAGGTATATGTGGAGTCAAAAAACGTTATCTATGGAGGCAAAGAAGGGAATGTATGAAAGTATAGTAGTACCAACACTCTTATATGGGTGTGAAGCTTGGGTGGTAAATGCAGCAGCGAGGAGACGGTTGGAGGCAGCGGAGATGTCCTGTTTAAGGGCAATGTGTGGTGTAAATATTATGCAGAAAATTCGGAGTGTGGAAATTAGGAGAAGGTGTGGAGTTAATAAAAGTATTAGTCAGAGGGCAGAAGAGGGGTTGTTGAGGTGGTTTGGTCATTTAGAGAGAATGGATCACAGTAGAATGACATGGAAAGCATATAAATCTATAGGGGAAGGAAGGCGGGGTAGGGGTCGTCCTCGAAAGGGTTGGAGAGATTAATAATGTACTACTACTATATAAAACAATGTTTAAAATTATACAGCACAGGGGAACTGTAAAAATTAATACTAAATGAAAATTTAACTGGAATACTGTACAGTAAATGAAAATTTAGCTGCCTCTTACCTGTCACGAGAGCTAATGGCATACTGGAAGCAGGAGATGGAGGAGAGAAAGGAGTATGTTACTGCTTGGTAGGAGAGTCACCTTCTGTTAATATGTCAGGCAACTGTTCTTCTGGTGTTGTTTCTCTTCTTTGCCTCTTTGCACCAAAACTGCAAAATAACAAAAAACGTTCACAAGATGCACAGACAAGATGTTTACAGCGCACGAGTTATTGGCTATACTGACTCATCCATGCTCTGTATTCATTGTCCAGTGTCCATTCCGTGAGAACATTACCTAAGCTGCTTTGGCCCATTCTGTACGTGCAAAAATTGTCCATTGACAGCCAAGGGAACGTATGAAAGCCAGGACATTTTTTCCTCAAACACTTCATTCAAAAACTGATTTATTCGACAAGTAATACAATCGACAACCGAGGTTTGATTGTACTATAAAACCATAGTGAGAAGGAATTTTTCATGCAAAGACAGATTGAAGCTCCCTCACCCACACTCTCTTGAAAAATATAGAATGAGGGGGACATATAACTGAAGTATACAGGTGGAAGATAGGTATTATAAAGGAAATGTAAATTGGGTGGTGGTGTTCTCAAAACAGTGTATTTAAGTTGGATAAATTCAGATTTAGAATATTTGGATTTGAATAAAATGTGTTAATAAAATAAATAAAATTTATAGAATTGTGTAGCATCAAGTTGCACATCAAAGGGATGGAGTAGCTGAGACTAATGTTATCTTCCATCATGTTCATCATATTGTGATTACATGTACAAGACTGTAATAACTGGCCATCTCAACATCTGAGTTTTTTTATTCCTTAGCTCTGTCATGCAGCATTTCACTGTGTAATGAATATAGAAATAAAAGGCTCACAGTTAACATCCTAAAACATACTGTATCTTCTCTAAATATAACTTGAAAAAATATGTTCAAATTGGGTAAGTTCCAATTTAAAAAGAATGTAGGAAAACACTGGTTAGGCATTAGAGTTGTATATGAGTGGAAAAACTGCAAAGTTTGAACAGGTACATGAGTAGGTTCAGAAATATTGTGAAAGAATAAGTCAGTCCTCTACATTTTACCAATAAAATTATCCTTAGAACATCAAACTTTACTTAAGAATATGAGATTAGCTATACTGTAGTAATTTTTACTTAGTACTGTACAATATAATTTCATATTTTTTCTTAGCAAATTTGGATGTATTTTGAGGGCAACTATTATTTCTCATATGTTCCCCATTTCATACAATGCTATTTTGTGTTTTATACTGATTTACAGGAAAGTAATGCATGTGTTATGAGAGAGTTCACTGTATTTTCATACTTTTGTGACCACTCTTGCTTTCAAAATGCAATTGAATTAATTGTTCTTTACTAAGCATAGTAGTATCTTCTGTGAACAATACCATGTAATATGCATTACAAGGATAAAATGTTGGTATATTGCTTATCATTTTACCCTACAGAGGGAGTAACGTCCAAAGAAAAGTTACATGTAACAACCACTACAGTTAAGGAACCATGTGCTGGCAACTACTGGACAGAATGGTTCAATGTTTCACACCCTAACACTGACTCTGGAGACTTTGAAACATTTGATAAGATCCGTGAGAAGGGCTTCAGTGTTTGTGAGGACATGCATATTATGGACATAGAGTGTAAATACAACCAGGTGGAGAGAACAAGTTCAGATAAAAAAGGTGGCTCTAAGAGCAGACGCAAGGGTAGTCGAAAAGGAGGTCGTAAAGGTCATACATTGGACAAGCTTGTACAAGTTTTTGCTGATTACACCGCCAGTGATGATATGAATGTTCAGTGTAACACACACTCTGGGTTGATATGTGATAATTACCAGCAACCTGGAAGTGGTAATAAATGTGAGGACTATGCCATTAGAATCCTCTGTTCTTGTGGTAAGTGACTATGCCATTAGAATCCTCTGTTACTGTTGTGGCTATGCCATTAGAATCCTCTGTTCTTGTAGTAAGTGACTATGCCATTAGAATCCTCTGTTCTTGTGGTAAGTGACTATGCCATTAGAATCCTCTGTTCTTGTGGTAAGTGACTATGCCATTAGAATCCTCTATTCTTGTGGTAAGTGACTATGCCATTAGAATCCTCTGTTCTTGTGGTAAGTGACTATGCCATTAGAATCCTCTGTTACTGTTGTGGCTATGCCATTAGAATCCTCTGTTCTGTGGTAAGTGACTATGCCATTAGAATCCTCTGTTCTTGTGGTAACTATACCATTAGAATCCTCTGTTCTTGTGGTAAGTGACTATACCATTAGAATCCTCTGTTCTTGTAGTAAGTGACTATACCATTAGAATCCTCTGTTCTTGTAGTAAGTGACTATACCATTAGAATCCTCTGTTCTTGTGGTAAGTGACTATACCATTAGAATCCTCTGTTCTTGTGGTAAGTGACTATACCATTAGAATCCTCTGTTCTTGTAGTAAGTGACTATACCATTAGAATCCTCTGTTCTTGTAGTAAGTGACTATACCATTAGAATCCTCTGTTCTTGTGGTAAGTGACTATACCATTAGAATCCTCTGTTCTTGTGGTAAGTGACTATACCATTAGAATCCTCTGTTCTTGTAGTAAGTGACTATACCATTAGAATCCTCTGTTCTTGTGGTAAGTAACTATACCATTAGAATCCTCTGTTCTTGTAGTAAGTGACTATACCATTAGAATCCTCTGTTCTTGTGGTAAGTAACTATACCATTAGAATCCTCTGTTCTTGTAGTAAGTGACTATACCATTAGAATCCTCTGTTCTTGTAGTAAGTGACTATACCATTAGAATCCTCTGTTCTTGTGGTAAGTAACTATACCATTAGAATCCTCTGTTCTTGTGGTAAGTGACTATACCATTAGAATCCTCTGTTCTTGTAGTAAGTGACTATACCATTAGAATCCTCTGTTCTTGTAGTAAGTGACTATACCATTAGAATCCTCTGTTCTTGTGGTAAGTAACTATACCATTAGAATCCTCTGTTCTTGTGGTAAGTAACTATACCATTAGAATCCTCTGTTCTTGTGGTAAGTGACTATACCATTAGAATCCTCTGTTCTTGTAGTAAGTGACTATACCATTAGAATCCTCTGTTCTTGTAGTAAGTGACTATACCATTAGAATCCTCTGTTCTTGTAGTAAGTGACTATACCATTAGAATCCTCTGTTCTTGTAGTAAGTGACTATACCATTAGAATCCTCTGTTCTTGTAGTAAGTGACTATACCATTAGAATCCTCTGTTCTTGTGGTAAGTAACTATACCATTAGAATCCTCTGTTCTTGTAGTAAGTGACTATACCATTAGAATCCTCTGTTCTTGTGGTAAGTAACTATACCATTAGAATCCTCTGTTCTTGTAGTAAGTGACTATACCATTAGAATCCTCTGTTCTTGTAGTAAGTGACTATACCATTAGAATCCTCTGTTCTTGTGGTAAGTAACTATACCATTAGAATCCTCTGTTCTTGTGGTAAGTAACTATACCATTAGAATCCTCTGTTCTTGTGGTAAGTGACTATACCATTAGAATCCTCTGTTCTTGTAGTAAGTGACTATACCATTAGAATCCTCTGTTCTTGTAGTAAGTGACTATACCATTAGAATCCTCTGTTCTTGTAGTAAGTGACTATACCATTAGAATCCTCTGTTCTTGTAGTAAGTGACTATACCATTAGAATCCTCTGTTCTTGTAGTAAGTGACTATACCATTAGAATCCTCTGTTCTTGTGGTAAGTGACTATACCATTAGAATCCTCTGTTCTTGTAGTAAGTGACTATACCATTAGAATCCTCTGTTCTTGTAGTAAGTGACTATACCATTAGAATCCTCTGTTCTTGTGGTAAGTAACTATACCATTAGAATCCTCTGTTCTTGTGGTAAGTAACTATACCATTAGAATCCTCTGTTCTTGTGGTAAGTGACTATACCATTAGAATCCTCTGTTCTTGTAGTAAGTGACTATACCATTAGAATCCTCTGTTCTTGTGGTAAGTGACTATACCATTAGAATCCTCTGTTCTTGTGGTAAGTGACTATACCATTAGAATCCTCTGTTCTTGTGGTAAGTGACTATACCATTAGAATCCTCTGTTCTTGTAGTAAGTGACTATACCATTAGAATCCTCTGTTCTTGTAGTAAGTGACTATACCATTAGAATCCTCTGTTCTTGTGGTAAGTAACTATACCATTAGAATCCTCTGTTCTTGTGGTAAGTAACTATACCATTAGAATCCTCTGTTCTTGTGGTAAGTGACTATACCATTAGAATCCTCTGTTCTTGTGGTAAGTGACTATACCATTAGAATCCTCTGTTCTTGTGGTAAGTGACTATACCATTAGAATCCTCTGTTCTTGTAGTAAGTGACTATACCATTAGAATCCTCTGTTCTTGTAGTAAGTGACTATACCATTAGAATCCTCTGTTCTTGTGGTAAGTGACTATACCATTAGAATCCTCTGTTCTTGTAGTAAGTAACTATGCCATTAGAATCCTCTGTTTTTGTGGTAAGTAACTATACCATTAGAATCCTCTGTTCTTGTAGTAAGTAACTATGCCATTAGAATCCTCTGTTCTTGTGGTAAGTAACTATGCCATTAGAATCCTCTGTTCTTGTAGTAAGTGTTTCACTCTTTAATATAAATTTTTATCAAATGCTCTTATTTTTTTAATGAGTTTTGACAGAGAAAAACATTTACAAAACGTTCATTCACTAATTCCTTTGAAAATAAAACTAAAATATAATTATGTTATATACATGACAAGACAAAAAGTTTCTTTGAAGTTGCAAAAAAAGAGAGAATAATTAGAGTACAAACTATAAAGCATTTATAATTTCGCATTTAAATATCTTAAATTTGTAAATGAACAACATTCAGCGGTACAGTGTAGTGGATATACTTATCATACTCCAAATTGAATAATTTTAAATTTTTATATCATGCTTTAATAATCTTTGGATTTTCTTTGTACAGTATTGTCTGCTATTTTTTTTTTCAAAGTAAATAGATTAAAATATTCTTATTCAGTAATAAAAAATTTGTTTTTTTATTGGAAAATTGAACCGTATTTTTTTAAGCACTGCATTTAGGATAATTGTATGTTTAAAGTGTGCATTTAGCATGATCAATAATATTTTTATGATTTTCCAGTGATTAGGTTTTCTTTACTGAGATAAATACATTTATGCTTGACAGGTGTACTTTTCTCTGTTTTCAATACAATTTTATGTTGTTTATTAATGTAAATTTTAAATAGTATAATATAGCAACTACATAGGTATGCCCTTAGGAATCCAACATTGTATAAATGCTTAGATACATTCATGGGTCATGCAAATATCATCTCTTGCTAGCTATATAATTATTGTTTTTGATTGTCATTTAGAACCTATGGGAATATTAATATGTTATACAATATTACAACATTAAAATATACTGCTTAGCTTGATTTCAATTAGAGACCAAGGATATAATAAGGAGCAATTTTGCTTAGTGACCTATTGTAATAGTTCTCATTATCAACTTTCCATACACAAAAGCAGTGAATAAAATTAGACAGTATGTTTACTGTATTGTGGTTTGTTTAAAAACATGAGATAATTTTTACTGTGCTTCACAGATGCAACCAAAACCACTCCAGCCATCCAGCCCTCCACTACACCTTACATCGATGTGCGGGAATCGACCATTCTCACTACACCTCATGTCATAGATACCAGTTAGTAAAGATAACTGCAGTATAGTTCTCTTCAGTAATTATCTGTTTGTAGCTACAGGAACAGAGCTATAC
This sequence comes from Cherax quadricarinatus, assembly GCF_038502225.1. Classification (NCBI taxonomy): domain Eukaryota; kingdom Metazoa; phylum Arthropoda; class Malacostraca; order Decapoda; family Parastacidae; genus Cherax; species Cherax quadricarinatus. The sequence continues at coordinate 15,513,618 of NC_091335.1, read as the reverse complement.
TTGTGGTGATCCATCTTCATTAGTTTGCACATCATATATAAGTGGCTCTGATGTTTAATCATCCAGCAGGTTTGTGAGTTATATAGGAGTGAATAAAGACAAGTGGTTTTTGATAGTTGTGCTGTTAGAATGTGAGTAAGATATCCCATGTGAATGGATTCAGAAAACCTAATTGAGGTAAAATAATAAAAATAATAATATATATTTTCCAAGAAGATGCATTAATATTAACAAAGATAGACATACACTGCTTATTCCTTACATGGGAAGCCCATAACTATACAAAGCATTTTGGGCACACTTATCAGTAAGCTAGTAGTAATACTACTACTGTATGTACTACTATGCTATGAAACTCTGATCCCATACCTTTCACTTATTTTTTATACATAAATATTCTATGTTTTTATTAGTAATTGTAGTCTTAATCAGCTGGTGGTGCAATAATGTTTCATACACACAATTTACATAAGAACATAAGAACATAAGAACGAAGGAACACTGCAGAAGGCCTACTGGCCCATGCGAGGCAGGTCCAAGTCTCCTACCGGCTTAAGCCAAAGCACCCAACCTAGTCAGGTCAGGTCACATTGACTTAAGGGAGGAACACGGCAACCGACCTGGTAGCACAAGCTATCAGGTCTAACTCACACCCACCCACATCCACTCATGTATTTATCCAACCTATTTTTAAAGCTACACAACGTTCTAGCCTCTATAACGGTACTTGGGAGTTTGTTCCACTCATCCACAACTCTATTACCAAACCAGTACTTTCCTATATCCTTCCTGAATCTGAATTTTTCCAACTTAAAACCATTGCTGCGAGTCCTGTCTAGGCTAGATATTTTCAGCACACTATTTACATCCCCTTTATTTATTCCTGTCTTCCATTTATACACCTCAATCATATCCCCCCTAATTCTTCGTCTTTCTAGAGAGTGCAGATTCAGGGCCCTTAGTCTATCCTCATAGGGAAGGTTTCTGATACATGGGATCAACTTTGTCATCCTCCTTTGTACATTTTCCAGAGAATTTATATCCATTCTGTAATAAGGTGACCAAAACTGTGCAGCATAATCTAAATGAGGCCTAACCAAGGATGTATAGAGTTGAAGAACAACCTGAGGACTCCTATTATTTATGCTTCTTGATATGAAGCCAAGGATTCTATTAGCTTTATTGCGAACACTTATGCACTGTTGTCTTGGTTTCAGATTACTGCTAACCAGAACTCCTAAATCTTTTTCGCAATCCGTAATATTAAGATCTACATTATTTAGTTTATATGTGGCATGGTTATTGTCCTGTCCAACATTTAGAACTTTGCATTTGTCTATATTAAACTGCATCTGCCAAGTCTCCGACCACTGCATCAGTCTATTCAAATCTTCCTGGAGTGCTCGAATGTCCTCGTCAGAATGAATTCGACGGCCTATTTTGGTGTCATCGGCAAACTTGCCGATGTCGCTCTTTATGCCCTCATCTATGTCGTTTATGTAGATTGTGAACAGCAGGGGGCCCAACACTGACCCCTGTGGAACACCGCTCGTGACACTTCCCCACTCTGATTTCTCCCCATTTATGCAAACTCTCTGCTGCCTATTTGTCAACCATGCCTCTATCCAGGAAAAAATTTCTCCTCCTATTCCATGTGCTTTAATTTTCCTCAATAGTCTCTGATGTGGGACCCTGTCAAAAGCCTTACTGAAGTCCATATACACAATATCATATTCATTACCATGATCTACCTCCTCAAATACCTTAGTGAAAAAAGTTAATAAATTCGTAAGGCAGGAACGCCCCTTTGTAAAACCATGCTGAGATTCGTTGATTAATTTATGCTTTTCAAGGTGGCTACGAACTGCCTCGGCAATTATTGATTCCATAAATTTTCCCACTATGGAGGTTAGGCTTATTGGTCTATAGTTCGAAGCTAAGGACCTGTCACCTGTTTTGAAAATAGGTATCACATTTGCCATTTTCCACTTATCTGGCACCATGCCAGTTTGTAGTGATATGTTGAAAAGATTAGCCAAAGGTGTGCTAAGCTCCTCTTTACATTCCTTTAGAACCCTTGCATACAGTTCATCAGGGCCTGGGGATTTGTTAGGTTTTAATTTATCTATTTGCCTAAGGACCATGTCACTTGTGACCCTAATAGTGCACAGTTTATTATCGTCCTGTTCTACATAATTTATCATTACTGGAATATCGCTGGTATCCTCCTGTGTAAAAACTGAGAGGAAGTATGTGTTAAAAATTCTACACATTTCCTTATCACTGTCAGTGAGCTGACCCGAGGAACTTTTGAGTGGGCCTATCTTGTCCCTGATCTTACTTCTGTATACCTGAAAGAATCCTTTTGGGTTAGTCTTCGATTCTCTTGCAACTTTAACCTCATAATCTCTTTTTGCTTTTCTAATTCCCTTTTTTATTTCTCTCTCTAACTGAATATATCGATTTCTCAATTGCCCCTCTCCTCTTTTGATTTGCCTATATATGCCTCTCTTTTGACCAATCAGATATTTTAATCTATTGTTCATCCATTTAGGATCATTTTTGTTTGATCTGATTTCCCTATTTGGAACATAATTTGACTGAGCAGCTAGAACTATGCCCTGGAAAGCATCATATCGGCAACCATCACCACCTACCTGACCCTTAGTCAGGTCATTCCAGTTCAGCCCACCTAAGTAATTTTTCAGTCCTATGAAATCAGCCAAGCGAAAGTCAGGGACGGAGACTTGATTGCCATTATTAGGGGAATTCCATGATATATTAAAACTGAGTGATTTGTGATCACTTTCCTCAAGCTCATCATTAACCTCAAGATTATTAATTAGTGTTTCCCTACTGGCAAGAACCAAGTCAAGGAGGTTATTTCCCCTAGTTGGCTCTGTCACAAACTGTTTTAAAAAACAATCCTGGATCGTATCAAGAAAGTCACCTGACTCTAAATTTCCTGTCAAATTGCTCCAGTCAATCTGTCTATAGTTGAAATCTCCCATTAGCACAACATTTTCGTATGTAGATGCCTTACGAATTTCGTCCCATAGAAGTTTACTGCACTCCCTATCAAGATTTGGGGCCCTGTAAATCACACCCAAAATTAGTTTTTCTCGGCCCTCGAGAAGCTGTAACCAAACAGATTCAGTGGCTGACGCTTCTAATTTAATATCTTGTCTAACACAACAATTTAAATTGTCTCTGACATACATCGCTACTCCACCACCTTTCCTGTTGACCCTGTCAGTGTGGAATAATTTATAGCCTTGTATGTGACATTCAGAGGGCATCCCTCTATCTTTCAGATTGAGCCAGGTCTCTGTTATAGCAATAATATCTATGTTTCCTGCACTTGCAATTAATCTTAGCTCATCTATCTTATTTCTTACACTCCTGCTATTAGTATAGTAAACCTTAAGGGAGCTAGTCCCTTGCTGCCCTCTGCTGTCCCCCTTTGTTTGCTGACCTGATCTATTGTCTTTATTTATAACTTCATGCTGAATGCCTTTTATACATTTACTGTTTCCAACCCAAGTGTTGCAACCTGCTTGTTTCCCACACACACCCATACCTCTATCTTCCATCAGTTTAAAATCATAGGCATTTCACCAATGGCCTTCTCAATCGAGTCTGCAAGTGCTACCACCCCAGCCCCAGAGAGATGTACCCCATCCCTTGCATACATATCATGTTTGCTGTAAAAGTTGTTCCAGTTGTCAATGAATGGGATTGCAAGTTCCTTGCAGTATCTGTCTAGCCAGCAATTTACACCAATTGCCCTAGACAACCATTCATTCCCTACTCCCCTTCTAGGCAAGATGCTACATATGATTGGGATCCCTCCCTTAGACTTAATGAAATCTATAGCTAACCTGTACTTATCTAGCAGCTCTTCTCTCCTACCCTTCCCAATATCATTTCCACCAGCACTGAGACAGATAATGGGCTTGCTCCCATTACCTGACATGATATTATCCAGCCTGTTGACAATGTCCCCAACACCAGCTCCAGGGAAGCACACTCTATCTCTCATCTTATTCCTATTACAAAAAGCACGGTCAATGTATCTTACCTGAGAGTCACCAACCACAAGAATGCGCTTACCTCCATTAGCAGGGGCAGTAGTACCCTTACCTTCACTGGCCACTGAAGTACATTCATCCTGAAGAACAGAGAAGCGATTTCCTACCTTCAGATCTTCACTCTTAACTTTCCTTACTCTGATGCGCCTTCCATTACTGTGAACTACTCGCCACTTGTAGCAGGTGCTGGGCTGCACCTCACTGCTGGTAGCCGTTGCTGCCTCCCCAACTACAGCCTCCTCACAGCGAGAGACAGACTGCACCTCGCTGCTAGAAGCCTCATTCCCCACAACTCCAGCCACCTCACACTCTCTCCCAGACCCATTGAGGTGGACCTTCAGCCTCCTAATCTCCTCCTGGAGAAGCAAGACCTCCTCCTTCAACTCTCCAACCTCAATTTTTAAAACACTGCAGAAGCAAGCCATGCTTTGTAACCGTCCACACTAATCCCCAAAGCAGCTCAGGGTCTGTGACCTCACGTGACGACTGACCACTGACCACTGACCAATTTATGTATGGGAAATATTTTTTGAGATTGCAAATAATCAGATAATTTTATGTTAGCTTCTCTTAAGAAAGAAAGAAAATTAGCTTTAAATTTTTTACAATCTATAGATTGCTGTAAATACTCGATAGACAGGAACAGGTAGGTTCACCAGGACTGGTACCGGCCCGGGTCTTCTCCATGCAGTGACCCAGCAGTGCTTGATAGAGTTCAGGATCAATATCACTATTAACCTTTTGAGGATCCATCAAGTAGTTTTATGGCTTTGAAGCCTGGGTCCAAGCCATTGTTCTACGCCATGAGCTCAGCTCACTCAGATAAGCTGTGAGCAGTAAATTTGGGCCTAGATATGAGAGAATGCATCTGTGTGGTACGTGTGCACCATATAAATCAAATCCTCTAGCATGCAGCGCATAATGAAAAAAAAAACTGTGACTGTGTTTTTGGATTAAAACAGTGACTTTGTGGTGTATTTTAATATGTTTTTTACAGTTGTATTCACGGTTTCTTGGTCTCATTTGATAGAAGGGAAGATATATTACAGAAATAGAATGATTTTGATTGGTTTCATTAGTGACAGTGGCTTGAAAGTGAGTTCAAAATAGTGGAAATGTTTGATTATTGCCGATGTTCAAGAGTAAACAATTGACGTCATGTGTCCAATACATGTTAGCTGGTTGGTCTAATGTGCATTCTCAAATGTGCTGATATTATTTACACAATTATTACAGTATTGCATAGCAGTAAATCTTCTGTTTTTTGGTGTGAATAAAATTCATTATGTGAATAAAAAATCAAAATGGAACTCACTTGTAAAGCCTGGAAACATTACTGATAAACAGAGGAAATGTTATTTTAGTGCCAGAAATGCCTGCATTGTTTATTCTGGACCCTATTTTGAAATTGGAATATTTTGAACTTTGTGTGAAATTGGTCAAATTATAAATTTCCAATCACTTTATTGGGTGGTTGAAATAGTTGATTGGGTAATTTCTTGTGCTCAGTCAATAAAATAGAAATAATACTAGCAAAATAACTAAGAATTTGGTCGACTAGAATAATGTAATTGGCCTAAAATGGGAGTCAAAGTGGGCAAAATCGCAGATGCATGAATATTGCTGACGCAGCAAAATTTGCAAGAGCGTAATTTCATAAATTTTCCATCAAACTTTGTACCTTTTGTTTTATTACTTTCAGAAAAAGATTCTTTACCATTTCATAAGAAACAAAAAAAATTTTTTAATATTCTTGGACCTAGTGGACAAGTTACAGATTGGGGGTCTGGAACCATAAAAAGGTTAATAGAAAGAAATGTTTATCTAAGAAATTATGATTTTAAGACTTGGACAAAACATCAATTAATAATAATCTTAAATTGAAACCTTGGGTAGAGTTTAAGATAACCAACAGTAGAATACAGAACAAAAAGGCACAATACCATGACTGGAACAATACATGAATAACCTGCACTCTGGAAAGAGAGGCTTATGACAATGTAGAATGTTGTTTTATTGTGATAAAGGAATAATGGCTCAGTGGTACACAGGACTAACCCTTGGACAAAAACAATGAAAAAAATTTATTTCTTTACAAAGGTTACAATGTGTAATTACATTTTTGATGTGTTAGGTACAAAGAAAGCCACTATCATGCCCGGGCATTTTGATGTGATGGTGTATTTATCATACAGATTTGGAAGTTAAAAAGAAGTTAATCAGTTAAGAATGTCAGTTAATGTGTATGAGGATTTTTAAGCATCTCATTCTGACAGGATATAGCCTACTGTAGTGTATTCTTTTTTTTTGTATTTTTCATCCACAATGTACAGTTTAATGGACAAAATTAGCTAACAGATGTCAGTACACAGTATATGATTTTAAACATACAGATATCGTTACTAGCTTTTTTTGGGAAGAATTGATACTGATAGAAATGAAGATAAAAATATTAGGAAATCTTTCATTGATAACATTAATTGTTTTTTATAACAGTTATGCATTTAAGAGACTTAAAGTTATGATTGTTAACAATATAACAATATAACAGTATAACTTCTTTGTGAATAAAGAATCTGATTATGAACCTTTATTTTATAGGATGTGAGCCTGGCCAGAGATATGAACCTCGAGCTATACGTTGTGACCGAATCTGTCTATACTATCAACACTTCCTGCGGCAGAATGGAGAATGTTTGGTAACCTAACAGTGTTTTGTAGTACAGTATTGAAATGTAATATAAATAATTTTATATTGTATGTGTTCTGAGAAAGGTAATTTAATGTAGGGATAATGTGAATGATGGTGAAAGTTTTTCTTTTTTTGGGTTACCCTGCCTCGGAGGGAGACATCTTGCGTGTTAAAAAAAAAATGTAATTCTCTCACTTTTTTAAAATATGTAAATAGACTGTAGAATAGATATTAATATTAATTATAATAGCAGACACAAAAAGCTTAAAAAATTGTGGTTAATTGCAATTTGTATCACATGTACCAGACTGCAGTAGGGATATCTGTGTATTTCTTGAAACAGCTGGAAAATGATTAATATAGATGTATTGGCTTCTTTAGGTCATCTTCCCTTGGTGGGAAACAGCTGATGTGTAAAAAAAAGTAGAAAAATGTACAAGCTGTCTTGATCTTAAACTTCAGATGTTGATGCAGTACCCTAGTGTGTATGTTTTTTTACCTCTTTATTCACTAGATTAAAATGTTACTGTCATGTTTTCAGTTGCTCCTTTAATGCTGTGGATAGAACAAATTTTATGATGTACAACATTGGAAAAATACAGTACTGTATGTTAATCTTCTAATGTACTGTATATCATGAGGACAAGATGCATATGTGAATACAATCTCTAAGATATTATAAAGTATTTTCTTAAATTTAGTATACAGCAGTCTGAAGTTTACTTACATTCTTGCATTAAAGAAATCTGCAGTAACCAGAGATAGCAATCAATATACTATGCCAAATAAAATATTTTTTGTGTTGTATTTAGAAAACAAATAAAACATGAGCATGTCTCAGCATTCTGCAACTAATCCACAAGCTGGAGATAAAAGTAAGAACATTTCAGTGTATCCTGGATAATTATCAAACATGAGCTGACAATAGTTTGTGATAAATGTTGTCTTACGTTCATCTTTAACTTTCTGGTTACTTGTGAACTTTACAGGTATGATACTGTGGCTTGATTTTTAATTTTTCAGCATGATGGTCAGTTTGCTCCAGGGTGTGTAGATATTACCACTGGTGTGGCCTGTCCTGGTAACCATTACTTAAGGGACAAGACAACATGTGTTGCCATACACGACTGTAACTGCCGCCTCCCTAATGGCATGGCAGCACCGGTAATATAATTTGACCATCTTTAATTTACAGTATAAATTATTGTTTTTTCTAAATTTTGTGCAGGTCATTTCCTTTAGTTGTAGACAACATAAAATTCTTTGTAATATTTGACATGGGTTGTTGCCTTTCAGGTGATGTCCTTTTACTTCACTTACTTGCTCAGTATTAATTTTTACTAATTTTATCTGATATCTTTGCATTTATAATACAAGAAATGTAATTTTCTTGTGCGTTACACAGTTGCAAAATAAACTGAATTATTTTATCATGTATTTTACAATATGAGTAGCTGAAATAACATATCCTCTAAACAGATATGACATATGGCTGGCAGGGCCATACATGGTAGGCTCTTTCAGCAGTCCTGAAATATATATGTATTCCTCAACCTAAAATATAGAACAGCAAACGAGATAAAAAGAAAACTAGCCTTGTTTGCTATTAAAGTATCATCCTTAAATACACAGTACTGTATGTAAGAATACCGCAGTGAAAATAGGAAATAAAACCTGAACGATTTCAGGGGCTTACACATATGTAAGCACATGAAAGCGCTCAGGTTTTATTTCTAATTTCACTGTGGTACTTTCACATGTTTGCAATCATGCATTTTATTGTGATTTCTTCCACAGTATTTTATATCTGTATCAGCCTCTAGAAGATATGCAGTTATCAGTTTTAAAATGTACAATCTCTGAGATGATGTTGATTCAATGTTAACCCGTAAACAGTCCAAGCAGATCTACGTTCACATGTGTAGTGCTACAAAAGTAGATCTAAGTTTTTTTTACATATTTTCAAATATAACAAAAAAAAAAAAGTACATCAAAGTTTTTTTACACATTTTCAAACGTAGAAAAACAAAAAGAAGATCTACTTTTCTTACGTATATATGTATACGTTTGGACCGTTTACGGGTTAAAGTCAGTGTTCCAGAGAGTTGTCTAATCGGGCGTACTTTCTTATGCATAACTACTGTTGATGGTGACTGCACACATTCATGAGGAGGAAGAGATAAATGAAGCTATGAGTTTATAATATTAAAAACATAATTTTATATCATACCTGCTTTACTGACATGTATACCATTATGTTGGGTATGCTTGAATGTGCGTGGATGTAGTGCGGATGACAAGAAACAGATGATTGCTGATGTTATGAATGAAAAGAAGTTGGATGTCCTGGCTGTAAGTGAAACAAAGCTGAAGGGGGTAGGGGAGTTTCAGTGGGGGGAAATAAATGGGATTAAATCTGGAGTATCTGAGAGAGTTAGAGCAAAGGAAGGGGTAGCAGTAATGTTGAAGGATCAGTTATGGAAGGAGAAAAGAGAATATGAATGTGTAAATTCAAGAATTATGTGGATTAAAGTAAAGGTTGGATGCAAAAAGTAAGTCATAATAAGCGTGTATGCACCTGGAGAAGAGAGGAATGTAGAGGAGAGAGAGATTTTGGGAGATGTTAAGTGAATGTATAGGAGCCTTTAAACCAAGTGAGAGAGTAATTGTGGTAGGGGACCTGAATACTAAAGTAGGAGAAACTTTCAGAGAGCATGTGGTAGGTAAGTTTGGGGTGCCAGGTGTAAATGAAAATGGGAGCCCTTTGATTGAACTTTGTATAGAAAGGGGTTTAGTTGTAGGTAATACATATTTTAAGAAAAAGAGGATAAATAAGTATACAAGATATGATGTAGGGCGAAATGACAGTAGTTTGTTGGATTAAGTATTGGTAGATAAAAGACTGTTGAGTAGACTTCAGGATGTACATGTTTATAGAGGGGCCACAGATATATCAGATCACTTTCTAGTTGTAGCTACACTGAGAGTAAAAGGTAGATGGGATACAAGGAGAATAGAAGCATCAGGGAAGAGAGAGGTGAAGGTTTATAAACTAAAAGAGGAGGCAGTTAGGGTAAGATATAAACAGCTATTGGAGGATAGATGGGCTAATGAGAGCAAAGGCAATGGGGTCGAAGAGGTATGGGGTAGGTTTAAAAATGTAGTGTTAGAGTGTTCAGCAGAAGTTTGTGGTTACAGGAAGGTGGGTGCGGGAGGGAAGAAGAGCGATTGGTGGAATGACGATGTAAAGAGAGTAGTAAGGGAGAAAAAGTTAGCATATGAGAAGTTTTTACAAAGTAGAAGTGATGCAAGGAGGGAAGAGTATATGGAGAAAAAGAGAGAGGTTAAGAGAGTGGTGAAGCAATGTAAAAAGAGAGCAAATGAGAGAGTGGGTGAGATGTTATCAACAAATTTTGTTGAAAATAAGAAAAAGTTTTGGAGTGAGATTAACAAGTTAAGGAAGCCTAGAGAACAAATGGATTTGTCAGTTAAAAATAGGAGAGGAGAGTTATTAAATGGAGAGTTAGAGGTATTGGGAAGATGGAGGGAATATTTCAAGGAATTGTTAAATGTTGATGAAGATAGGGAAGCTGTGATTTCGTGTATAGGGCAAGGAGGAATAACATCTTGTAGGAGTGAGGAAGAGCCAGTTGTGAGTGTAGGGGAAGTTCGTGAGGCAGTAGGTAAAATGAAAGGGGGCAAGGCAGCCGGGATTGATGGGATAAAGATAGAAATGTTAAAAGCAAGTGGGGATATAGTTTTGGAGTGGTTGGTGCAATTATTTAATAAATGTATGGAAGAAGGTAAGGTACCTAGGGATTGGCAGAGAGCATGCATAGTTCCTTTGTATAAAGGCAAAGGGGACAAAAGAGAGTGCAAAAATTATAGGGGGATAAGTCTGTTGAGTATACCTGGTAAAGTGTATGGTAGAATTATTATTGAAAGAATTAAGAGTAAGACGGAGAATAGAATAGCAGATGAACAAGGAGGCTTTAGGAAAGGTAGGGGGTGTGTAGGCCAGGTGTTTACAGTGAAACACATAAGTGAACAGTATTTAGATAAGGCTAAAGAGGTCTTTGTGGCATTTATGGATTTGGAAAAGGCGTATGACAGGGTGGATAGGGGGGCAATGTGGCAGATGTTGCAGGTGTATGGTGTAGGAGGTAGGTTACTGAAAGCAGTGAAGAGTTTTTACGAGGATAGTGAGGCTCAAGTTAGAGTATGTAGGAAAGAGGGAAATTATTTCCCAGTAAAAGTAGGTCTTAGACAAGGATGTGTGATGTCACCATGGTTGTTTAATATATTTATAGATGGGGTTGTAAGAGAAGTAAATGCGAGGGTCTTGGCAAGAGACGTGTAGTTAAAAGATAAAGAATCACACATAAAGTGGGAGTTGTCACAGTTGCTCTTTGCTGATGACACTGTGCTCTTGGGAGATTCTGAAGAGAAGTTGCAGAGATTGGTGGATGAATTTGGTAGGGTATGCAAAAGAAGAAAATTAAAAGTGAATACAGGAAAGAGTAAGGTTATGAGGATAACAAAAAGATTAGGTGATGAAAGATTGGATATCAGATTGGAGGGAGAGAGTATGGAGGAGGTGAATGTATTCAGATATTTGGGAGAGGACGTGTCAGCGGATGGGTCTATGAAAGATGAGGTGAATCATAGAATTGATGAGGGGAAAAGGGTGAGTGGTGCACTTAGGAGTCTGTGGAGACAAAGAACTTTGTCCTTGGAGGCAAAGAGGGGAATGTATGAGAGTATAGTTTTACCAACGCTCTTATATGGGTGTGAAGCATGGGTGATGAATGTTGCAGCAAGGAGAAGGCTGGAGGCAGTGGAGATGTCATGTCTGAGGGCAATGTGTGGTGTGAATATAATGCAGAGAATTCGTAGTTTGGAAGTTAGGAGGAGGTGTGGGATTACCAAAACTGTTGTCCAGAGGGCTGAGGAAGGGTTGTTGAGGTGGTTCGGACATGTAGAGAGAATGGAGCGAAACAGAATGACTTCAAGAGTGTATCAGTCTGTAGTGGAAGGAAGGCGGGGTAGGGGTCGGCCTAGGAAAGGTTGGAGGGAGGGGGTAAAGGAGGTTTTGTGTGCGAGGGGCTTGGACTTCCAGCAGGCATGCGTGAGCGTGTTTGATAGGAGTGAATGGAGACAAATGGTTTTTAATACTTGACGTGCTGTTGGAGTGTGAGCAAAGTAACATTTATGAAGGGGTTCAGGGAAACCGGCAGGCTGGACTTGAGTCCTGGAGATGGGAAATACAGTGCCTGCAGTCTGAAGGAGGGGTGTTAATGTTGCAGTTTAAAAATTGTAGTGTAAAGCACCCTTCTGGCAAAACAGTGATGGAGTGAATGATGGTGAAAGTTTTTCTTTTTCGGGCCACCCTGCCTTGGTGGGAATCGGCCAGTGTGATAATAAAAAAAAAAAACATGTAATAGTAATTGAGAGATCATAATTGCCAAATTAAAAATGAGTTATGAAACTAGTATCATATATGTTTTAGCTAAATGAAAACTCTTTACAGTGTTGCAAGAATATGGAATAGGTGGTAAGTTATTAAATGCTGTAAAGAGTTTTTATGAGGATAGTGAGGCTCAGGTTAGGGTGTGTAGAAGAGAGGGAGACTACTTCCCAGTAAAAGTAGGTCTTAGACAGGGATGTGTAATGTCACCATGGTTGTTTAATATATTTATTGATGGGGTTGTAAAAGAAGTAAATGCTAGGGTGTTCGGGAGAGGAGTGGGATTAAATTATGGGGAATCAAATACAAAATGGGAATTGACACAATTACTTTTTGCTGATGATACTGTGCTTATGGGAGATTCTAAAGAAAAATTGCAATGGTTAGTGGATGAGTTTGGGAATGTGTGTAAAGGTAGAAAGTTGAAAGTGAATATAGAAAAGAGTAAGGTGATGAGGGTATCAAATGATTTAGATAAAGAAAAATTGGATATCAAATTGGGAATAAGGAGTATGGAAGAAGTGAATGTTTTCAGGTACTTGGGAGTTGACGTGTTGGCGGATGGATTTATGAAGGATGAGGTTAATCATAGAATTGATGAGGGAAAAATGGTGAGTGGTGCATTGAGGTATATGTGCAGTCAAAGAATGTTATCTATGGAGGCAAAGAAGGGAATATATGAGAGTATAGTAGTACCAACACTCTTATATGGGTGTGAAGCTTGGGTTGTGAATGCAGCAGCGAGGAGATGGTTGGAGGCAGTGGAGATGTCCTGTCTAAGCGCAATGTGTGGTGTAAACATTGTGCAGAAAATTCGGAGTGTGGAAATTAGGGGAAGGTGTGGAGTTAATAAAAGTATTAGTGAGAGGGCTGAAGAGGGGTTGTTGAGGTGGTTTGGTCATTTAGAGAGAATGGATCAAAGTAGAATGACATGGAGAACATTTAAATCGGTAGGAGAAGGAAGACAGGGTAGGGGTCATCCTCAAAAAGGTTGGAAGGAAGGGGTAAGGCAGGTTTTATGGGTGAGGGGCTTGGACTTCCAGCAGGCATGCATGAGCATGTTCGATAGGAGTGAATGGAGACGAATGGTATTTGGGACCTGACGATCTGTTGGAGTGTGAGCAGGGTAATATTTAGTGAAGGGATTCAGGGAAACCGGTTATTTTTATATAGCCGGACTTGAGTCCTGGAAATGGGAAGTACAATGCCTGCACTTTAAAGGAGGGGTTTCAGGATATTAGCAGTTTGGAGGGGTATGTTGTGTATCTTTATACATATATGCAAAAACAGTGATTAAGTGTGAGTGAGGTGAAAGTGGTGAATGATGATGAAAGTATTTTCTTTTTGGGGATTTTCTTTCTTTTTTGGGTCACCCTGCCTCGGTGAGAGACGGCCGACTTGTTGAAAAAAAAAAAATTCATTTCTGTTTCTTTAACTTAGTTTCTTGCCATACAGGAGCACAACTTCTTAAAATTCTTTTCTTCTTCGTCTTCTTGTATTAAATGACCTGCATGGCATTAGTACTTCTCATAAATAAATAAATAAATAAGTAAATAAATAAATAAATAGTCCAAACATAAGAATTATTACAAACCCCTGATTAATTGTGACTTAGCTATTGATATAATGAACACATGACTGAATATTAACAGTTTGGAGGGATATGTTGTGTATCTTTATACGTATATGCTTCTAAACTGTTGTGTTCTGAGCACCTCTGCAAAAACAGTGATAATGTGTGAGTGAGGTGAAAGTGTTGAATGATGATGAAAGTATTTTGTTTTGGGGGATTTTCTTTCTTTTTTGGGTCACCCTGCCTCGGTGGGAGACGGCCGACTTGTTGAAAAAAAAAAAATGACTGAATAAAAAATTATGCCTGTTTTTCTGATGTTAGATAATTTTCATTATTCAGCCTGGGCAACCCTTCCTTGTAGCAGATTGTGAGATGTGTCAGTGTGTTAACAATCTCTTGAGGTGTGACTCCACAACTTGTATCTCAACAACTCTTCCTTCAATAGAAATAACTGGCAAGGTAAGCAATGGATATACATACTAGTATAATGTAATAGTGCAATATTTATCTTCTAGTGAGTGTTTTGAGCATACATGATCTGTTAAGTAATGAACTTAAAGCAGTAGTTAGGTTACGCACGAATTGTAGGGAATATTTAATTTATGGGTAATTTTTTATGTATGCAATATATGGAAAAATAGTATTTGAATGAATGATGGTGAATATGTTTTCCTCTTTGAGTCACTCTGCATTTGTGGGAGACAGCCATTGAGGTAAAAAAATAATACTTGTATATGGATATTTATAATACAGTGGACCCCCGCATAACGATTACCTCCGAATGCGACCAATTATGTAAGTGTATTTATGTAAGTGCGTTTGCACGTGTATGTTTGGGGGTCTGAAATGGACTAATCTACTTCACAATATTTCTTAAGGGAAAAAATTTGGTCAGTACTGGCACCTGAACATACTTCTGGAGTGAAAAAATATCGTTAACCGGGGGTCCACTGTATCTGAATTCCAATAAATGACTGGGCATTTAAATGCAACTGTAGGTGAAGTAGCAGTAAGATGGATATAAAAGTAATGTAAATATATTGGAATAAAAAGTAGATTTGATTAAATCATTATTTTTCATACCAAATAAGGATGAATAAGGTAGCTAGGTAACACTGTTTAGGATGCTAAATGTGCCTCATGCAATAATATTAACTGCATAACTGAACAGTGATTAGTTGTGCATGGTCAGCATTTGTTCATCACTTATAACAATTCTTAAACTTAGCTTGCATTAATATAATTTTTTTTTTACTTATTTTGATTTTAGCTTGTGAAGCAGAGCACATTGTTGTCTTCGTCCACTGGGTATCTGTTTTTTTCTTACAACCATTCGTTTATTTCCTATGATACAGCTCTTGGCTACATGGCTGTGTTCAGCATAGCCTTTGCAAGCCAAAAAATACCAGTTACTTTTAATGAAAAGTCTAAACCTAGCGATCAGTTTAGTACTTTAATATACTTCTCTTAAATTATTTGGGTAAGCAAATTTTCCTGTTATCCATGGCTTTAGGAGTCATGTCACCTCCAGGACATGAACCCTGTGAGTTATGGTGGTCTGCTGTAGTTTGAAAGGTATATGGTAGGATTGTGAGTAATCTTACATAATATAATTTGTTCATGATTTTAGCCATGTATAAACGTAGGTAAGTAAATTTACTTATTTACATGATTCATTACCTTTGTAACTTGTGAGTTCATTAACTTTGTACCTAGTTCAGCTGTCAAAGCTTTGGGGGTCCAGTCCCTGGACCCATTATGTACCTCGGTAATCTTTTGACTACCACCCACAGGTTGGGTATGGGGTGCATAATTAATATATTAAACTAACAACTACATATTAAATTAAAAAGTCTTTATAAATGAGTAAGAAGGAAACTTTTTAAAAGTAAGAAGAGCAGAGCTTGTGACTCTTTAGGGAGGTTATAGAAAAGTACAAGACAAAAAAGTGCATATTTTTGTATTATTAGAAAAGTATTTAACCAAGTAAGTCCTTCTGTGAATTTCAGGTTATTGGTTGTGTTTGTGTCTGAGTTTGTTTTTGTAATTCATTCATTACCTATACATACTTAACTTGAGTTAGAAAGTACATACAGTATACACATACTATTATGTGTGTTGTTGCATATTAAAGTTATGGTGTCTTTCTTATGATACATATAAAGAGAACATCTGACTTGCTGTCATTTCATTAGAAAGAAAATTTTCATTTTTGTCTTAACAGCCTTTGCAATATCTCACTCTTGTGTGAGCGAGATATTGCACATTCTCTGCCAAAATGTAGCCATGAGTTTTGTTTCTGCAGTGAGTTTCTCATGTATTTTATAATTCACATTCCATTTTGTTTATCCTAGCTGCTTGTGTATTGACAATTAGTTATGAATATTTTAATGTTCAGTTAAAATTCCCTTATTATTTTTTTTAACTTTAAATAATAGCGCATTTGATATGATTCAGTATTGCTTTTTCAATCTTTATTTTAATACTTTTAATTTGATTTTTATTTACCAGCCTGTGTTTGAATGTAATAAATGGAGTTCTTGGTTGAGTGAATCAGTTCCCAGTCTGGGAACTGAGATGGAGCTTCTGTCTGACCTGCGCAGTAAATACCCAGAGTTGTGCTCAAGACCACGATATATTGAATGTCGAGTGAAAGATAGTGAGTATTTCTCTTGTATAGTGAGTATTGCTCTTAGTGAGTGTTGAGTAATAGGGAGCATTACAGTTAAAATTGCTGAATCATTCATACTTATTCATTTTTCACTTTTATAGTCAGCATTATTGTTCTTATCAGCAAGTAGTACAGAACTTATTCCTATAGATCCTTGTTCTCTAGCTACCTATTTGTAGTTACTGTACTTATTTGAGGTTGCCATGGAGAGGGGGCTAACTCCAGCTTTTTGTTCCCACCTTTTAATTTTCAACTGACTGATGTGCTTAAACCCTGTCATACCTGTTTATTTAATGTAAAGTGTGTTTGTTTGTGTGTAATGACATACTTTTGGCTACAGGGGTAGACATACTATCCTGATGTCTCATCTTCAGTTTTTAATATAGAATTATTTTTAAACTTTACAGTAAATATTAGACCTCTTCATTACCCTCCTGGAGTTCACCCCATTAATCACTAACTATAATTTTCTAAGGAAGTACTTTCATATGATTTCAGATTGAGTTCCCTTATTATTTCCAAAAAATTTCCAGTCTGTTTTTTTTATAGCCTCTCATGAGCATAGATGGTTGTCAGATCTTTTCTTTTATTTCCTTCCAAGGAAATTAAATTGAGTTGATTCATTCTCACTACATTGCTCATTATTCTTGATTCTGGAGCTCATTTTGTTTTACGGGTATTATATTTAAACTATTTTTGTTTTATATTTCTTTAAATTTGAGCAACATGAAAATTGTGTTCTATACTATATGTCCAACATACCTTATAAATATATGTAATATAAATTTGAAACATTGTTAGAGTAAGCACTAACTCTTTAGGCGTCCTAGTAGTGTCATTACCTATTTAAGTTTACAGTGAAGGGGGCAAACTTTGGTTGCTCTGCTTAACTTTCAACTGACTCATGTGAAATTTCCCTGTCTTACACACTTTTGAAATCCTGTAATAGACATGCTTCCTCTGTGTCATTGTTTATTTACAAAGATCCTGTCCTTGTCTGTGCTGTCCATGTTCCAGATTACTTTGCTCATCATGTGAGGTAGTGTGATTTCTTATTTGTAGTTACGAATGCAGAGCTCTGCTCAGTGTATCCCGTCTGTTGTGTTTAGTTTGTTAAATAATTTGGTAAGGTTTCCATTGATTGTAGCACATACTGTACTACCTCCTCTTGTATCCTATCCCAGTTGTCTGTCACTCTGCCACGAGCATTAGAATCTTTAAAATAAATTACTGAAGGCTGTGTACCTGAAATGTAGGTTTACTCTTGTAGTTACATATAGGCAATTATGTGTACATGTTGTTTGGTTAGTTATGTTATGGCAAATATATGGATCAGTGACATTATTGACAGACCCTTGCTTGTAGTTGGGGAAATCAAATTCAAACCCATTTGCTTTCTCCACCAGCCCATGAATCACCAGAAGATGCAGGACAGATAGTGACTTGCCACAAAAGGAAGGGTCTTGAATGCTTGAACTCAGAAAATACTGAAAGCTGCAAGGTGAGAGAAAAATGAAGAGCAAATTCAACAGTATATCTTATTAATACTTGAAAAAAATTAAGTGAAAAACTTCTTTTATAATGTAGTTCTAAACAAATTTAATTCTAGGGATCTACAATACATATTGTAATATATAGAGTTAAAGGAGAGGTATGTTTTGAAATGTTATTTCATTGTTCATCAACAATTATTGCAACAGCAGCCAGTTGGTAAGTTTCTTATTTTAATGGTAATCAATATTGCACTCACTATTTACCTAATCTGTCTTCCAGCTTTCTTCTTCACTCATGTGTCTTTCCAAAAATCTTAATAAATTGATACAATATTTATTTCTTTATGCTGTACATATAATGTAGTTTACTTGTAATATAGCACTGGTAGACACAAAAGAAAACCACTAATTTTGCAATGCATTTTGGCCAAATAATTCATGGTTCACTTCCAGAGAGTTTTGAAGGCTTAGTTCCCAGAGATGTAGAGAACTTTCAGGTTTGGCCTTCAAATGCATTCCACATGTGCATGATGTTTACTTTCATAATTCTGTTTCTTTGCACACCAGTGTGAGAATATGAAAGCTTCACTTGTTTTTTTTTTTACTTATTTCAAGAAAAAACCAGTATGCACCCACCTGAGATTCTGTACTTTACTTTCTCTGAGAATGTTGAGGTCAATATTTCAACTGATAATCCAGTAATGGAACAGAACACAGTACTAAAATACATTACTGAATATACATTATGCATGCAACAGCTAAACTCAGTTATAGATTTGTTTATTCAGAATGAGATCTACTTTTTTAATGTCTTCACTAGTTATGCTTGACAGGTCATAGAATCAACATTAATAAGAAATTACTCAACAGTTTGAAGCTTCATCAGTCAAGGAGGATCTTACCTACAGTGCTCTCATCCTTTCATGAGATACTTTTAGTTCCTTTCATCAGCACAATAAAGGATCTTCCAGAAAGGTCTTACTCCTTGTAGATCACTTAATCACAAAGTTTAAGACATTTTCAACCCAAGGATTTCATTTTGCTCCGTAAAACAGAAAATGTCAGGACACAAGGAGCCACTGATAGAGATCCAGAGGATTCCTTCAGAGAGTTTCACATCAAAATACAAGTCATGAGGGAAACATAAGAGAAATGGCCACTTTAACTTAACCAGCATAGGTGACTTTTGCCCTGTTGAGATTTTACAGTTGTTGTTCATTGGAAAGTTACCTCCCCCACACAGTTTGAGAGCTTTCAGGATTGGAGCTACTCATCTATATGTGGCTGCAGAGGTCGTATCTTAGCTCCTGGTCCCACCTTTCAGTTTCTGCTTGCCAAATTCACTCTCTCATAGCCTCATAGGCCCTATTTTGCCTGCTCATAAAGCTTTGTCTGCCTCCATTTTTTCACCAAGATCATTCCCCTTTCCAACCATCCTGAGACTGAAGAAATACTTTATGACCTCCCTGTGGCTCATCTGTCTTAACTTTCACCTGTGTCCCCAAGCTCCCATTTCTCACCTTTTAAACAGCCTGTTTCTGTCTATCCCATCAATTTTCCTGAGTATTTTGTACGTTTTTATCATATCTCCATGAGCTATAAGAGGCTAATACAATTTTGTTCTGATAATTAAAGAAGAGCATTAACAGAGTACAGGAAACAACTGTGTGTACTTTATTAACAGTTTTTTTTATCATCTGTACTAATATATTTTTGTTTTATAAAATATTTTTATTTCATACCTTGAATAATAGATGTGCTACAATTTTTATTCTTATGTAATCACTGCTTACAGGATTATGAAGTACGTTTCTTCTGTGAATGTGGTGATTTATCTAAATCAGACGAGGAAATACTAACAGAACCTACAACACGTAAGTCAACATAAATGCAGTATGGTTATCCCTTTAGAATTTGTGAGAGTTGTATTTCAAGAAGTTCTGTAAAACTAGAAAGTAAATACGTAGAAAATTATGTCAGCATAAAATATTTTGTTTTGCATTTTGGTTCATGTTGTGTTTCCAAGGCCACGTCTCTGATATATCACTAGTGAGGCACTCATCACAATTTGAATGAAATCATATGATTAGTTTTTTACTAGAGGTCATGTAGCAAACCTGATAAAAAAAATGTTGAGTGATCAAGACTAATTACAGGCTGATCAGCTGTAAAAATATTGGAAAACAAGCTTGCTAATAAGAAAGCTAGCAAATTTTTAGGGACAGCTGTACCTTAAAAGCCTGTAACAATTAGCACTCAGGACTGAGACCATGTTGCTGTCTAAAGAATTTGGAAAATACACTGTTATCTTGAATATATTGCTTAATCAGTTTTTAAATTAATTTTGATACCTTTTAATATTAAGTATTTTTTCATTAACCCTTTCAGTAGCGAAGGTCCTTATGTAATCTGTTTTGACCACAGCTTCCTCAGATGAATTGTAAGAAGTAAATTTTGGCCTAGATATGAAAGAATTGGTCAGCATAATATAAAAAAAATCCTGTCCCACATGGTGCATGATGGGTAAAGTAAAATTCTTGACCATGTGTCTGGATGACAATAGCAACTTTGAGGTGTTATCTAGGTTGGTTTTTATGGTTTTATTGGCTGTTTCTTCAAATAAAAGGATAGAATGGAAGATATACTAGTACTGAAATAGAGATGATTTTGAATGGCTTCAAGGTAGGAAGTAGCTCGAAATTAGGCTTAAATTAGCAGAAATATTCATTTTTTGCCTATTTTCCTGTATTATGGGTTTTTAATACATAAGAACATAAGAATGGAGGAACACTGCAGAAGGCCTACTGGTCCATGCGAGGCAGGTCCTTATCAAAACGACTACTACCTAAAGCTTCCCTAGAAATAACTCCTGTACCCAATGACACCAATCAAACCCAGCCCCTCCCACTCATATATTTGTCCAGTCTCTTCTTAAAGCTACCCAAGGTCCTAGCCCCTATCACCCCACTGGGAAGACTGTTCCACGCATCTACAACTCTGTTAGAAAACCAGTACTTACCTATGTCCTTTCTAAATCTAAATTTATCCAACTTAAATCCATTATTCCTGGTTCTTACCTGGTTCGACACCCTCAGTACTTTATTAATATCTCCTTTGTTTATGCCCGTCATCCACTTATACACTTCAATGATATCTCCCCTCATTCTACGCCTCTCCAGAGAGTGGAGATTTAAGGCTTTGAGTCTATCTTCATACGGGAGGTTCCTTACACAGTAAATCATTTTAGTCATTCTTCTCTGTATGTTCTCTAATGAGTCTATATCCATCCTGTAGTAAGGGGACCAAAACTGAGCAGCATAATCTAAATGAGGCCTCACTAGTGATGTATAGAGCTGTAAAATAACTTTTGGACTTCTGTTACTTATACTTCTTGAGATAAATCCAAGTAATCTGTTGGCCTTGTTGCGCACACTAAGGCACTGCTGTCTTGGCTTTAGATTTCTGCTTACCATGACTCCCAAGTCTTTTTCACATTCTGTATGATCAAGCTCTACTTCACCTAGATTATAGCTTCGAGGGTTATTTTCATTACCAAGGGCAAGTACATTACACTTATCCACATTGAACTTCATCTGCCATTTTTCAGACCAAGACATTAATTTGTCCAAATCGTCCTGGAGTTCATTGATATCCTCCTCAGAGTGAATTATACAGCCTATCTTTGTATCATCAGCAAATTTACTCATGTCACTCGTAATCCCTTCATCAAGGTCATTAATGTAAATTATGAACAAGAGAGGGCCTAAAACTGATCCTTGTGGAACGCCACTAGTGACTAATCTCCATTCAGATTTCACTCCATTAATGGTAACTCTCTGCTTTCTGTTGGTAAGCCATGCCTCAATCCATGCTAGATCTTTACCTCCTATACCATGAGCTGCCACTTTTCTTAAAGAGTCTCTTGTGAGGTACTCTATCAAAGGCTTTACTAAAATCCAAATAAACAATATCATATTCCTTATCACTGTCAACTGCCTCAAATGTTCTATTGAAGAACGTCAGTAAGTTTGTCAGGCAGGAACGACCTCTCGTGAATCCATGCTGAGATTCATTTATCAAGTTATGCTCTTCAAGGTGACTTCTGATAATGTCAGCTATAATTGATTCTAATAACTTGCCCACTATAGATGTCAGGCTTATTGGACGGTAATTTGAAGGAGAGGACTTATCCCCTGATTTGAATATAGGAACCACATTAGCCATCTTCCACAACTCTGGCACAACACCGGTAAGGATGGACGCATTGAATACACTCGTTAATGGCTGACTAAGCTCCATCTTGCATTCCTTAAGTACCCTGGAAAACAACTCATCGGGTCCCGGGGACTTATTTTGTTTCAGTTTGTCTATCTGTTTAATAACCATGTCCCTCGTGACAGTAATATTAGTTAACTTAAATTCATCAGGAACTAAATAATTGTTAATTACTGGAATCTCATTTACATCTTCCTGTGTAAAAACTGACAAAAAATAGTCATTAAATAAGGAACACATTTCCAGTTCATTATCCGTCAGCTGTCCATTCCCAGTTTTCAGAGGTCCTACTTTTTCCTTCACCTTCGTCCTATACACTTGAAAGAACCCCTTTGGATTAGTCTTTGATTCATTAGCAACTCTAATTTCATAGTCACGTTTAGCCTTTCTAATCGCCTTTTTTACTTCTCTTTTAAGCTGAACATATTGGTCAGTAAGGTTAACCTCTCCTCTTCTGATGCGCCTATAAATTCCCCTTTTCTCCCCTAATAGATGCTTTAACCTACTGTTAACCCATTTGGGATCATTATTATTAGACCTAATTTCTCTCTGGGGAATGTATATACTCTGGGCACTGTGTACATTATTAAGAAAATAATCATAAAAGCAGATCCCTTCATATTCATAAGTATGATTATCATCAATAAAATGATTAGCTAGATAACCCCAATCAAGATTAGACAGATGTTCCCTAAGTCCATTATAATCGGCAGAACGAAAATCAGGATATAATCATTGGGATACTGTAAATCAAGACAAATTGTTTCATACCATGGGCAGGGTTTGAACTCGTGGCGAGTGAATGATCTGTAAAAACTTGCATTTGTGGTCACAGTGGGACCTGTGCTAACCTCTCTACGGTATGTAAACATACCTAGTTGGATGAATCTTATTGTAGCCAGTTGGCCCAGCGGCTTACGCGCTGGCCAGGAGTTTTATGACTCATTCGCCAAGAGTTCAACCCCTGCCCGTGGTATTGTTTGTTTGCAATCGTGTCATTACGATTTCGTGAGTCAAGACCAGTTTTTCTTGGTTATATTTTATTAACTGAGAAGTAGAGTAAATTTTTTATTTTTTGTGTGATGAATTCAAAATGGAAGGCAAGTGTAATGCAGAAAAGGCCTGGGGACATAATTAATGAAAAGAGGAAATGTTCTAGTGCCTGGAATGTGTACAATCTTTATTTTGGACTCTATTTTTAAATTAGAAATTTTTTATTTTGTATAAAATTGGCAAATTACTTACTTCTGTGCACTTTATTAGGTAAGTTGTGATAGTTGAAGGGGCTGTTTCTGGTGCTTAGTTGATAAAACAGAAGGAATGATAGTGAAATAGCTAAGAATTTGACTGAATGGAACAATGAAATATGCTTGATAAAAGGGTTCAAAGTGGGCAAAATTGCCAGTGCAATTTTTAACAATTTTTAGTAACTGTGTACCTTAAAAATGAGCACATTATTGTTTGTAGCAGAAATTTTGCAATTTACATTTTAAATTTAGATACAGTATTAATAGCATATGTCTTGACACAGTGAAGCTACACTGCTGTTATGAAGTAAATAGTTGATGGTTTAATAATGTAGCTACTTTAGGCCCAGAAAATATCAGATAATTTAATTTTATTGTGTATTGCTGTGTTGATACATGCTTCTTGTTTTATAACCACTGTATGTTGTTGCAGCATCCTCAACTACTTACCATGATGTATCTACTACCAATGTAACCACAGAGATCCCAATGTTAAATGATCGTAAGTTTATACTGGTACTTTTTTTTTCTGTTGTGTTATACTTGGGCCCATATCTCATTATCTTGGCCCTAGACATTCAGAATTGCAGAAATTTTAGGCATTTATAATTTTATACTAAAAGTATTATCCAGAGGGATGAGGAGGGGTTGCTGAGGTGGTTTGGACATTGAGAAAGGATGAAATAAAATAGAATGACTTGGAGGGAGTATAAATCTGTAGTGGAAGGAAGGCAGGGTGGGGGTTGTCCTAGGAAAGGTTGGAGGGAGGGGGTAAAGGAGGTTTTGTGTGTGAGGGGCTTAGACTTCCACCAAGCATATATGAGTATGTTAGATAGGAGCAAGTAGAGGCAAATGTTTTTTATGACTTGACGTGCTGTTGAAGTGTGAGCGGTATAACATTTATGAAGGGACTCATGGAAACCAGGTAGCCAGACTTGAGTCCTGGAAGTGGGAAGTACAGTGCCTGTGTTATGAAGGAGGAGTGGAGATATGCCACAGTTTTTGAACTGTAGTTGTGCCGCTGGCAAGGCAGTGATGGAGTGAATGATGATGAAAATTTTTCTTCTTTTTCAGGTCACCCTGCCTTGGTGGGAAATGGCCAATGTGTTAATAAAATATAAATAATTTTATTACTCTAAATGCCTATAGATACATTGATTCATGAGAACTCAAAGGGTTTTTATAGATCTTAAAATTATGTTGTATAGATGAAATGAGAATTTTTCTTATTTTATTGTCTGAGTTCCATTAGCTAAGCAAGTTACAGTGGTAATAAGCATAAAAACTCTACAACTATGTAGTTTTTTAGCTTTAAGTAACTTAAGTCTTAGTATGCCTAAAATTCTGTGCATGCTATGAACTTTTACTTTATTTTACCAAATATGCACAGTATTATGAATTGAAGTACTAGGTAACTATTATTATTATTATTATTATTATTATTATTATTATTATTATTATTATTATTATTATTATTGTCATTATTTTTTGGTATTGTTATCTGCAAGAATAATGTGTAGTATCCAACAGGGATGGGACAATACCTAAGTGTTTATTAATACCAATACTAAATTTTAGGCTGATGTCGATACTGAAACTCAAACTTGAGTGAGTACGTACTGATACTATAAAAATTAGCTGATACTGATACCATCAGAATTAGCCTATGCCCACAAATACTGATTCTTTGGCACACCCCTTGTACAGTATTCAGTTACATTATTAAAGGGAGTTGGTAAACATACTAAGAAAGAATAGGTACCAAAGGGATGCAAGAAACTAAGAAAATCTATGATAAATTAATACAAAAAGGCAGAACACGACAAGCATTGTTCTCCTGTATGAAAGGATAGATAATTACAGTACTATGAATTAGGTCACATAAATGCTACTACAGTGGAGTAAATTTAATATGTTACAGACATACTGGTCTAAGATACAGACAGTGGTGCTCTGTTAATTATGCAAATTATATTAGCTGTCCAGCTTAAAGGGTTGGGGGTGACCTGAACCAATCTTACTTTCTGTATCTCTTTTTTTTTATATAAAGGTTAGTTTAGTTAATAAATGAAAAGAATGTAAAAAAAAATACTTTATTTTGTTCAGTATATTGAACAAAAAGGCACAATACCAGGATTGGAACAATACACAGATAACCCACACATAGGAGAGAGAAACTTATGAACTGTGATATCAACACTTTTTTGGAAAATTAGTAATTTAATGAATGATGGCAAATGTATTTTCTTCTTTGGGTTACCTTAATTTGGTGGGAGATCCATTGATGTAAAAAAAAATCAGTAAACAAGTAGCATTAATAACATACTCATAAAAACTTTGGTTTTAAACATTAAATCTTCAGGCCTCAGTAACTGCAAATTTTTGGATTATTTCACTTATCTCTAATCCTTGGTAATGGTTTGTTCATTTGATATGGTTGCCAACACTTCAAACCAATTTTGTTTCATCAAGGAATGGAGATAATTTGGATTAAGTTAATATCTGAAAAACACCATTCTGCACTGACCACTGATAATAGCAATTTAACAATAATTTTCTGAACCACAACAGCACATGAAGTGGAAGATTTCATTGGGGAATAACTGTCTTCTAAATGATTCCACAAATATTTTAAATCTTTTTATAAGTTAATGTCAAAGATAGTCTTTCTGGTTATCTTGTGTAAGCTGAATCCTAAATCCATACAGTTCTTGTGTAGCTTATTGTCACTCATTTTGTTCCATTGTTTAGATTTTATAGAAATTGGATTTATTTGTTATGGTTTGTAATTAACCCAGACCCATCTTATTTTCTGTGTAAACTGTTCACGTTTTTCCTGTTGATTAATACCAATACTGAATTTTGTATTTTTTTTTCTGTCACTCTCTTGATATTTAGCTGCATTTAACTTGTGCCCTGAGACAGCATCTTGTTGGGTCACCCTTTAAGTCAGTCCTGTAGCTACTGTATTATTTATTTACAGTAGGTAAAGTTACTGCACTTTTCTGGTATGATAACGCAAAGGTTAATTTGAAAATTATGATTTAGAGATTTTTCAAACTAAAATTTAGAATGCCTGTTCTTATTTAACAAATTTTCTCTGATCAGTAAAGAGGCTTCGGGATGTGTAGATTGAATCAAAAGTTTTTTGAACACACAAGTTAATATTTTGATCATTATTAACTTATCTCTGGAAGGTATCTATATTATTTTAATATTGTCTTAATTGGAAATATGTTGCTGTTGAAGTGATACTGATTCAATGATACAATGTTCATTACAGAGTGTCCCTTGTCAATGACATATGAACAGTGTGCAATGCCCTGTGAAAGGATATGTATGTACCATCAGTCAGTCCTTCGACAGCATGGTGAATGTTTGGTAAGTAGCTTTGTCTCTTGACTGATTTTATTGTCATATTCGTGGCGATGTGTTAAATCTGTAGGGAGTCATGCAGTGCCTGGGAATGAAAAGTAATATGGTTTGTTTTGAGGAAGGGGAGGGTTACTCAGATTCCTTGGATCAAGAGCTCTTCATAATTATGGCAAACCTTCTCCCTGCCCTTCTTTTTTGAAGGAACTCAAATAATAGCAATAGAATCATTTAATTCTTTCAAAAACTGTGATTGTTTATCATAAGAGAATAGCTAGGAATTTAATGAAGTGTATTTGGAACCAGAATTGAGAATATAGACATAAATGTTTTGGACAGTGTAAATAATTTTGAAAAAATCCTTATGAAAATCTGGTCATTTGTTTTGCTTAATATTTACTACTGATTAATGCATATACAGTATCTCATCCTGTAAGATGAAACAATTATTCTTCTTCATTTAAATCAGTGAAATAATATAGACAGCCAAATAGACAATAACAATAATATTAATAAATTACTTTATTTAAACAAAATATACATTGAAAGTGTATTTAATGAAGTATGATCAATTTTTTTTAGTGAAGCCCATATTTCACAATTTTAGGCTCTACCTCAATAAATGTAATATTTTAGCAAAACATCACATCTATGAAATCTTCTGTAATAAGCTTGCTCATTTTTCTTTTAATGATTACACTGACCAATGTTTCTGGTTAATGTACCGTATGTGTACTTTTCAAAAGTGTTCAACAAAAGGCTACATGAAAGACTACTGTAGTTCAGTAATTCTAATCTCATGGTATCACTGACAAAAGTTTGATGTCTATAAAACAATGGTTGAGACACAGGAACTCTTCATAAATAGAGGAGTAGAATCTAACTGGAATAATGGAGTGCTGCAAGGATCTAGCATGGAACCAACCTTTGTGATATGCAGGAAGTTCTTAGCTTATAGGTCAGTTGATTTTTCATCTTACAAAACTGTTGTTTGTATAGAAATCATTTGTAAAAAGGATGGTTATGCTTCACACATTTTCATAGTGTGACTTGGTAGTGTCAGTGTGGTATAGTACATAAGCATATATACTGTACTAATACAGTACTTATATAATATATACTTATGTATTGTGTCACTGACAGTAATTGGAAAATTAATTGACTGCCAGATGCCCTGTTTGTAAGTACAGATGCATGCAACATGGAATGTTTGTGAGTCACTACCTGTACAGTATGTCCATTTTTGTAGTAAAAATATTTTGAGCAGTGTTTTCAGACTTACAGAGGATACTGAATTTCAAGGAAAAAGTGAAAAGTTAAAAAGACATCTATGCAAAATGACCTACTATTTAAATTCAGATTCAAAATTCAATTTCTTTATTTCTTTTATGCAGTATACTGATATTGTAATGTACATATAATAAAATATTGCTAGGCACAAAAGAAAGCCACTAATATGAAGTGCATTTTTGGGCAAACTAGTCCTAGTGCTTAAAGACTTACTTAGGAAATATTTTGTACAAATGATGTACAGTGGACCCTCAGTTATTGGCAGTAATCCATTCCGGAAGGCTAGCCTAAAACTGAAATGGCCGATAATTGAAATAATTATTCCCACAAGAATTAATGTAAATATAATTAATGCATTCCAGACTCCCAAAAA
Source organism: Cherax quadricarinatus (assembly GCF_038502225.1). Classification (NCBI taxonomy): domain Eukaryota; kingdom Metazoa; phylum Arthropoda; class Malacostraca; order Decapoda; family Parastacidae; genus Cherax; species Cherax quadricarinatus. Next base: position 15,485,074 of record NC_091335.1, on the reverse strand, counting down.
TATTCACAAAAAAAAAAAAAATTCGAGATTTATTATAGTTTTACATACTCAAAAACAATGAGAACTAAATAAAATGAATACATGAACAATTAAATCAGTACAGTATTACATACCTTTATTGAAGACTGTTGTTGGCTTATGGAAGATAGGGAGGAGGAGAGTATTGTTTGGAAGGGGAATCCCCCTTCATAAGGCTTTGGGGTATTAAAGCCCTAATCTGGGGGTTACTTCTTTTCTTTGTCTTTTAATGCCACTAGGACCAGCTTGAGAGTCACTGGACCCCTGTCACACAAAATATCTGCCCAGAGAGCTCTGCTGCTGGCATCTCTTCAAGATTTCCCTGAAGTGGGACAAGGTTCTGTCACTGAACCTGTTGCAGATGTAGCATGTTTCAGTTTGGTCAGGGTGATATTTCTCAGCAAAAGCTTGCACCCTAGTCCACATTGCACAAATCTCCTTAATCTCCAAAGAAGGCACCTCCTTCACTCCCTCTTCCTCCTCCTCTGAAGCTGTGGTCTTGTGCTGTTCCAGATGAAGCTCTTGCAGCTCTTCAGTGGTTAACTCTTCCCTGTGGTCATCCACCAACTCTTCCACATCCTCACCACCCACTAACCTCCAACCCCATGGACTTGCCCAGAGATACAATGGATTCCACAGTAGGCATGGGGTCCTCAGGGTCAGCCCCAAACCCTTCAGAATCTCTCTCTTGGACACATTTTGGCCACAATTTTCTCCAAGCAGAGTTCAAAGTCCTGGAAATCACTCCCTCCCAAGCCTTACCTATAAGGCTTATGTAATGGAGGATATTGAAGTGATTCCTCCAGAACTCTCTTAGGGTCAAATCTGTGTCCAAGGTTACTTCAAAGCACCTTTGAAACACTGCTTTGGTGTAGTTTTTTGAAGTTAGAAATGACCTGCTGGTTAATGGGCTGGATGAGAGGAGTGGTGTTAGGAGGCAAGAACTTCACTGTGATGAAACAGAATTCCACAGACAATAGGTCTACCAAGTTTGGAGGATGAGCAGGAGCATTGTCCAGTACCAGGAGGCACTTGAGTGGCAATGTATGTTCCAGGAGGTATGTTTTCATACTCGGGCCAAACACAAATTTGCCTTGTGACCCATGCATTATTGTTAGCCCTCCACATCACAAACAATTTACTCTTGAAACCATTGTGCTTCTCGAACACTTTGGGATTTTCAGAGTGATACACCAGTAAAGGCTTCACTTTGAAATCCCCAGTAGTGTTAGCACAGAACAAAAGAGTAAGCCTGTATTTCATAGGCTTGTGTCCAGGCACGGTCTTTTCCTCCTTCGTAGTGTAGGTCCTCTTTGGCATTTTCTTCCAAAACAGGCCTGTTTCGTCACAACTGAACACTTGTTGGGGGAGGAATCCTTTAGCCTCTACGTACCCCTTGAAATCTTGCACAAAATTTTCAGCCGCACATTTATCAGAACTGGCAGCCTCTCCATGCCTTACCACACTGTGTATGCCACTACACTTCTTAAATCTCTCAAACCATCCTTTGCTGGCCCTAAATTCACTAACAGCAGCACTTGTTCCAAGCATTTTATTTACAAGATCCGCATACAACTGCTTTGCCTTCTCACAAATCACTGACTACAGTACACTATCTCCCGCTAATTGTTTTTCCCTGATCCACAACAATAATAACTTTTCTGTATCTTCCATTATTGGTGACCTTTGTTTCATTATCACATTTACTCCTTTTGCAACATCAGCTTCCTTGATTTGTTCTTTCTTTGTTAGGATGGAAGTGATGGTAGATTTGTTTTTCCCATACATCCTGGCAAGTTCCAACACTTGCATACCACTCTCAGATTTTCCAATCACTTCTCTCTTAAATTCCATCATGCTTCTCACTTTCTTTACCACAGTAACTTTACTAGGAACTTTCTTTGGGGTCATGCTTACTTATTTCGCAGTTGCACTTAATGAATAACAAAGAAAAACACTGATTTATAGCAAAATGTTTGGATGAATGAGCAGAAGCTTCCTCACTCAGCCAACGACACAGCTACACAGACTCAGGAACGCGAGACCATCTCTGGCTGATAAGCGAAATAACGTCCGATAACTAGAAGCCGAAAAATCTGCTGATAAGCGAGTTGGCCGGTAGGTGAGTTGGCCGATAAGCAGAACGGTTGATAACCGAGGGTTCACTGTATCATACAGAGATAAATTGATGGAAACTGAATGACTAGAGTTTTAGTGGTAATAAAGTACTTAAATGTTTTTGAGATTGTAACTCCATATTATATTGTCTTAATTAGCTATATGATGAAATTGTAATATACATAAATTGACTGTAATATATTTTTTTGTGATGCAACTGTGCCTGGTGTGATCTTTGTAATTTTTTTTGAGCTTCTGCTCATAGGATGACCATGGGGTTCACAATAAACAATATGAAATTCACAAATGGTTAAAAAGCTGTCAAATGCTGTTGATATTTGGTATAAACCTTTTTTTTTTTTTTTTTTTTTCTTGATATGAAGCCAAGGATTCTATTAGCTTTATTGCGAACACATAAACAATATGACTGCTGTTGAAAGTGGACATGTTATTAATGTGTGAATACGTAGCTTCCTATTACTCTTTATTCCCTTACTCCACCCCTAATGCTAACTTTGTGTTGGCACAACCAATCCTCCTTCGTCCACATAATCTTGTTAGTGGCTGAAATCTTTGTTGCCATGGATCTTCTATCAGAACAAGTAGGACTGTGACATTACTAAAGAAGCTAGTAATTAGTACATCCTGTAGGAAGACTGCAAACTTCTATCAGTAGCAGGTTGAAAATGTGGTGCAGAAGTTAATATTTCCGAGGGTCACATTAGTCAGTAATGTCTATTCCCATCTGGAACACAGCTAGAAAGTGAATGACTGTCAATGTGTTTTTTCTTTGGATCATCTTACCTTGATAGTAAACAGCCAATTATGTACAGAAATAAGCACATACTGTACATGTTTGTTTTCTAGTAATATACAGTGGTAAACTGTACAGTAATAAAAATGTTCTTTTATTTATGTACTATAAGAGAAATCAGTAGTTTTTCCATTGCAGCTTGATGATAACTGTGCACCTGGATGTGTTGAGAGAACCAAGACAAACACCTGTCCACCGGGCTTCTTCATGATTAACGAAGCAAGATGTGTTGCCATAGCAGACTGTAACTGCAGACTTCCTAATGGACAGGCTTTACCAGTAGGTTTCCAATATATAGTCAGAAAAAGATTTAAAATTACTAACCATTGTATTACAGTGAATAAAATGCTTCTTTGGTTATCCATTGAATGGATATATAATGTCTTTATATGTACTGTACTACATTGAAATAATATTGCTAACACTTCTTGATGTTTGTTGGGCATGACTTGCAGTATCTGATTTATTTAAGCTTTATACCTATCCTTGATTTTGAACAGAAACTAATGAAACTTACACTTTATACAGTTTAGAAAGCACTGGAATAAATTACTTTGCATGTTCTTGAGCAAGTAATAAGTTAATAGGAAGGAAATAAGATAGATTACTTTACAGGCTATTGAACAAAGAATGAGTTAGTAAAACTGAAGTAAGATAGATTACTTTGTATGCTGTTGAGTAAGTAATAATTTAATAGAAATGGAATAAGATAGATCACTTTATATGCTATTGAGCAAAGAATAAATTAGTCTACCACATAAACACTGTAGAGTGTCTAGTTTTAACCAGTCTGCATTATTTACCATTGCAAATTCTTTTTAAAGATATAGTAATTCATGTTTAAATTGTACTTAGTGAAAAATATCTACTGGCATGTGCACTAGATTATTCATAGTACTCACAGTATCTGTGAGCTATGTAGGTTGTGCTGCTCTTTAAGTTACCAATGTATAGATAACTAAGTCATAATTCTAGCTATATTTTGTCTGAACGAAACAGGCTGGTATATGGTATGATGTATCTACATGTGAGCGCTGCATGTGTCTTAACAACAATTTGTTGTGCAGTCATTCCGATGAGTGCGTTGACCTGCCTACTGAACCCACTCTTGTCACCAGTATGCTCCCTACCATAAAACACACACCAAGTTTTTCAACCACTTTTAATCCCTATGATCATATTGAAAGCTCTGTAAGGTATGTTATTGTGAAATTAAATTTCTACTCCATACTCCCTGTGTATATGTGCAACTGTACTCAGAATTTTGCTTTTGCCTGTAGCCTTATTTTCTTATAATTTGTTTGATGTCTGTAACTTGTTTGCTTTTGAGAAAAATTATTGTTAGTCATTTATTTTCCCTGGGTTTTCCCATTATACTGCAAATTGAATGATTTTGCAAATTACTTGATTTAGTAACCCTTTAACTGTCCAAATGTAGATCTATGTTCTTACCGCTAGCGCTCCAAACGTAGATCAGCATTTTATTTTTCATGATACCACTGGTAGTGTCATCCTGCCAGAATGTCTTATAACCTATGCCCTAAGTAAAGAGAAACAATTCTGGAACATGTGTAATACGTGTTCGGCAGGCCAGCTGGCTGGGTGGCCGCCTAGCTAGCTAGCTGGCTGGCTGGCCGGCTGGCTGGCCGGCTGACTGATTGACTTTGGCTGTCTTTATCTCCCTCTGTCTGCTCTATCTCTGTCTCTGTTTTTCTATCTCTGTCTCACAGGTACACATAAATACAGTTATTATTCATAGTGTAAATTACCTAGGATAACCCAAAAAAAATCTGGACAAAGTGCTATACTGTACTTGTAGATATAAGGCATAATAAGCATGACTGGCAAGTAATACGCATTTTCACTTGTTCAGGAATCAGATGTGATGACTCTGCATCATGTGTAATACCTGTTGGTTCATGAGAGACTCTCTCTCTGAGACAGAAAGAGAGACAAGCAGAGACAGGAAGACAGATAAGCAGAGACAGAGATAAACAGAGACAGAGCTAGACAGACACAGACAGACAGGGAGATAGACAGATACACAGACAAACAGATAGACAGGCATGTTTATGTGTAGCAGTGAAAACAAATAAATCCAAGGCAGTGCGTGATTATCAAACATCACTCCACTCCTGCACTGTCAGCAGTGGAGTGACACTCGTCTTACACCATGCTTCAAGGAGTTTCATATATACTCCAGCATGTCTAAATCATTGCTGGGACCTATAAATACTTTGTATGTATATATTTCTAGACAATAGTATGTGACCAAGGCAGGTGGAAATGTTCACCTGTCAGTGTGGCTGTAACTATTTGAGTGAGATTTCAGTGTCTAATATTAGTGTCAGAACAAACATTGGCTATGAAATCACAAGAACTACTTCAAATTTAATTATCAGAACATAAAAATTATATAAATTAAAAAAGAAACGAGGAAAAAAGGTATATCGGCAACACTTCTGCAAGCAGCAGGGCTCCATGTTGCCGTCAGGTGAGCATCCAGCACCTGCTTCGCGGCCTTATATCTCAGTAAGAACTAACCCTAAATTTTTTTTTTTTTGGTTTTATTACACACAGAAAACTGACCTCTTTAATTTTTTTTTTTTCAAAATATTCAGAACGCTGGGCAAGAGAACCTAGATCTGCATTTGGACAGTTAAGGGGTTAAGAGTTTAACAAAACACAAAAAATTAACATTTTTGCATGATAAACTTGCTCTTCATTTAATGTGCAGGAAAAGCATTCTAAGAAAAGGCAAGGACAGTCAGCTACAGCCTGACAGGCTGCTGCAATTAGCTGGAGGAGGTTTTAGTCTTCACCAGTCCTTGTGCTGAAAGACCTACACAGATTCAGTACTTCATGAATTATGTTGCTCTCTGAGAAAAGGTGTTTGATGATAATTCTTGCTACACGAACAGAGTTGTCCAGGGTAAATTTTTTCTTGTATTATGAGAGGGCTGAGTGTACTTTGTATCCAAACAAGTGTTCCCACTATATTTACTATTACTTCAAGCAATATTTTTGTGTCTGTATACATCCTACTACATCATACTATGCTACTGTTCAGTAGCATAGCATCTGGAGAGTTGTGTATTTATGTCTATTTCAATAGTTTACCATTTTATACAGAATGGCATTAAATCCAGAAAATATTTCCATCTCTGTTTACTCATTTATTTTACTATGATACAAAATATCAAAGCATATTCAGCATATACGTATTTGTTGTTTTTGTTAAGGCAGCTCTTTTTTTTATTAACACACTGGCCATTTCCCACCAAGGCAGCTCAGGTTATGTATATATATACTGTATTTGCTCTTTTACTGGGAAGTTATTAAGCTACTTAGTACTGAAGAATGCATTTTAACTTTGCACTACAGTATTACATTAGTATAAATGTAGTTAGTAACTGATCAGTTCAGTAGGTCTCTTGATATTTATGACTTTATAATGGCTTTATGTATTGCTGCTACAAGTGATTAATAGTATTGGTAGTAATGAGCATGTGAAATTATGTTACAATAAAGTTGCTCTACATTTAATATATACTGTTCTGTATATTGCCAGATGTAATGACTGGTCACCCTACTATAAAAAAGAAGAGAAGGAGAGTGAGGGGTTAATTTTGAGTTTGGATATGCTTCGCACTCGCAGAGAATTTGTCTGTGAAAATCCAGTTAATGCAACCTGCAGAGAAGTTATTAGTAAGTATCATTTTTAATAATGCACTTTGATTATAGCCTTCAATTACATATATAGGTAGTAGGTTGGTAAACAGCAACCGCCCAGGGAGGTACTACCGTCCTGCCAAGTGAGTGTACAACGAAAACCTGTAATTGTTTTACATGATGGTAGGATTGCTGGTGTCTTTTGTCTGTCTCATAAACATGCAAGATTTCAGGTATGTCTTGTTACTTCTACTTGCACTTAAGTCACACTACACATACATGTACAAGCATATATATACACACCTCTCTAGGTATTCTTCTATTTTCTGTCTAGTTCTTGTTCTTGTTTATTTCCTCTTATCTTCATGGGGAAGTGGAACAGAATTCTTCCTCTGTAAGCCATGCGTGTTGTAAGAGGCGACTAAAATGCCGGGATCAAGGGGCTAGTAACCCCTTCTCCCGTATAAATTACTAAATTTAAAAGAGAAACTTTCGTTTTTCTTTTTGGGCCACCCTGCCTTGGTGGGATATGGCCGGTGTGTTGAATGAAAGATTTATATTTCTGAATTAATCATAAAATATGTAATTACTATATATATTAGGTCTATTTACATAAAGCTGTTCTCAATATTCCTCATCCAGTTTTTCTTAATTTTAACAAATGCAGTAATTATCATTAAGTAACCCCAAGTCAGTTTTGAGTAGCTATTTTATAAAAGCACTAACACACAATATCCTTCCACAGCCAAGCTTCCTGCTGCTGCTCTTGGACAAATATTAACCTGTGATGCAGTGGAGGGTCTCAAGTGCTTGAATTTAGATAATGACAAGGACTGTTATAACTACGAAATCTCATTCTTCTGTGAATGTGATGAAACAACCCCTGTGTCAACAACTGTTGTCAGTAAGTATTGCTAGGCTCTAGATATATTTTGGGAAGACTAGAAGATTAATGCCTCCATTTTGTGCTTTAGTGACTTACAGGAAGTGGTTTCAAATATGAGCATGATTAGTGAAGACTTAATTAACACGATAAACAAATGCACCCTTGGAGATGTGCTTTCCAGAATGAGATTAGATTACAACAAAGTTAAGCTTTCACAAACATAACAATTGCATCCCTTCTCTGGGAGTCATTCATAACACATGGTCATCGGTAAGCCTGTTGACAGTATTGAGTTTGCAATATAAGCAAGAAGCCTTCAAGAACTTGCACTGCCACAGCTAACAGCGAAACACTTAATATATAGCCTAACCCATTACTGTTTTGATGAAAAATAATCAAAGCAATTTTGGAGTGGTGTATAAGAAAATTTTCATTTGGACCACTGTGGTAATGAAATTCTTAATCTGTTTTTCAATGAGTTGACTCATAGTTCCTATAGCAACTATTGTACTGGGTAATCACCTCAGAAATGCACATGGTGATCTAAACCAGTCATCTAATACACCAAATATCATGAACATTTTATACAATAAAATAATATATATATTTTTAACACCTCCTCACCTCCCACCACCAAACACCTCCTCACCTCCCACCAAGACAAGGTGACCTAAAAAAACGGAGGGGGGGGGGAACACATTCACTGTCATTCACCCAGTTGTTGTCTTGCCTGAAGTGCTGACACCATATTTCAGATGACCCTTAACCCTTTGAGGGTTTTCGTCGTACTAGTACGTCTTACGCGTAGGGGTTTTTGACGTACTAGTACTCATAAATTCTAGCGGCCTCAAATCTAGTGGGAGAAAGCTGGTAGGCCTTCATATGAAAGAATGGGTCTATGTGGTCAGTGTGCACAGTCTAAAAAAAATCCTGCAGCACACAGTGCATAATGAGAAAAAAAAAACTTTGACCATTTTTTTTTAATAAATCAGCGACTTTGCAGTGTATTTTCGTATGGTATTTATTGTTGTATTCTAGTTTTCTTGGTCTCATTTTATAGAATGGAAGACATATTACAGAAATTGAGATGATTTTGACTGGTTTTACAATGAAAGGTGCCTTGAAATTGAGCTCAAAGTAGCAGAAATGTTTGATTTTTACCAAACTTCAAAAGTAAACAAATCGTGCCAAGCGTGCAATACACGTCAACTGGTGAGTCTAATATTCTTTCACAAGTGCACCAATAATATTTATACCATTTTTTACACTAATGCAGTAGTCTGCATAACAGTAAATCTTATATTTTTTGTGAAAATAAAAATTCAAAGTGGAAAGCAAACGAATATAAGAGGGGCCTTGAGACGTGACTAATGACTAGAGGAAATGTCATTTTAGTGCCAGGAATGTCTTTCTTGTTTATTCTGGACCCTATTCGGAAATTGGCATCTTCTGAAATTTGTGTGAAATTGGCAAAATTGCTAAATTCTGACCACTGTACTGGATAGTTGAATTTCATAAATGAGTGGTTACTTGCACCCATTCGATAGAAAAAATGGAGTTCTAGCGAAATATTCATGTTTTTTGTCGATTAAGTCTGATGTTCTAGCCCCTAGCACTCAAAACTTCCTTTACCCCCTCCCTTAAACATTTCCTGGGATGACCCCTACCTCTCCTTCCACCTCTTATTCATTTTGTTTTGGTACATTGTTTCTAAATGCACAAATCACTTCAACAACCCCTCCTCAGCTTTCTGAGTATTACTTTTTGGTAACTCCACATCCTCTTTTAATACCCACGCTCTGAATTTACTGCATAATATTCACATCACACATCACCCTCAAATATGACATTTCCAATGCCTCCATTTTCATCCTCGCTGTAATATTCAGTGTCCATTCTTCACACACATATAACAGTGTTACCACCACTATATTCTGGTACATTGTGTTCTTTTTGCCTCCATGGATATAAGGTTCTTTGTCTGCACAGATACCTCAACACACCACCCACATTTTTTCCCCAAGCCAGTTCTCTGGTTCAGTGCCTCTTTCATAGACTCATCTGATGACAGATCACCTCTCAGATATCTGAATACATTAATTTTGTCCATACTCCCTCCCTCCATTATAATATCCACTCTTTCATTTCCTAGATTTTTTTTTTGTTTGTTACTCTCATCACCTTGCTCTTACCTGTGTTCATTTTTAATTTCCTTTTTTTTATATACTCTCCCAGATTCATGTACAGTATAACTTTAACAATGTCTTGTGTGAACTTAGAAAACTAGTGAAGAATCTCTCTTCATGGTTACATGAATGATTAACCAGTGATTCATTCATGTGTATAACAGTTCACATCTAGAAATTTAGGGGAAGCAGCTGGTGTTTTAACCCTTTGAGGGTTTTCGTCGTACTAGTACGTCTTACGCGTAGGGGTTTTTGACGTACTAGTACTCATAAATTCTAGCGGCCTCAAATCTAGTGGGAGAAAGCTGGTAGGCCTTCATATGAAAGAATGGGTCTATGTGGTCAGTGTGCACAGTCTAAAAAAAATCCTGCAGCACACAGTGCATAATGAGAAAAAAAAACTTTGACCATTTTTTTTTAATAAATCAGCGACTTTGCAGTGTATTTTCGTATGGTATTTATTGTTGTATTCTAGTTTTCTTGGTCTTATTTTATAGAATGGAAGACATATTACAGAAATTGAGATGATTTTGACTGGTTTTACAAAGAAAGGTGCCTTGAAATTGAGCTCAAAGTAGCAGAAATGTTCGATTTTTACCAAAATTCAAAAGTAAACAAATCGTGCCAAGCATGCAATACACGTCAACTGGTGAGTCTAATATTCTTTCACAAGTGCACCAATAATATTTATACCATTTTTTACACTAATGCAGAACTCTGCATAACAGTAAATCTTATATTTTTTGTGAAAATAAAAATTCAAAGTGGAAAGCAAAAGAATATAAGAGGGGCCTTGAGACATGACTAATGACTAGAGGAAATGTCATTTTAGTGCCAGGAATGTCTTTCTTGTTTATTCTGGACCCTATTTGGAAATTGGCATCTTTTGAAATTTGTGTGAAATTGGCAAAATTGCTAAATTCTGACCACTGTACTGGATAGTTGAATTTCATAAATGAGTGGTTTCTTGCACCCATTCGATAGAACAAATGGAGTTCTAGCGAAATATTCATGTTTTTTGTCGACTAGTACAGTGAAATTGGCCGAAAATGGGGCTCAAAGTGGGCAAAATCGCCGATGCGTAAACATCGCCGAGACCGCTAACTTTGCGAGAGCATAATTCCGTAAGTTTTCTATCAAATTTCAAACTTTTGGTGTCTTTATGATCGGGAAAAGATTCTCTATATTTTCATAAGAGAAAATAATTTTTTTTTTTTTTAAATTTGGCCGACCCTGAGAACGAGTTTCGGAGAGGGCCTGTCGACCCTCAAAGGGTTAAAAAAAGTTAATGACATAATTTTTTTTCTGATGGTGCTCATTCTAGATTATGAAAAATTTATAATGCTCTGCATTATATAAATCAAGTCAGACCCCAGACTCTCATCTCATTTTATGCTGAAATACCTTATTCTATTTTAGACAATACTGTATTAATTTGAGATTCTCCATGAAAGAGAAGTTTATGTAGAGTACATATATTTATTGACTATTCCACATTCATTTTGTAATTCAAATTGTAATTAGAGTGTACTCCATAATATCAAGTACAAAATTTGTTTTCCCAGTAGTTTTACTTGTGTCAGTGTGCAAAATTGTGATGTGTCTCAATAATGTAAATAATTTCTCTTGTTTATCTGTTGTGACTGAGCAGCTCTGGGATCAACTACTACTCTGGTACCATGTGATGCCTGGTCACCATGGATCAATGACATTAAACCCTGGCAGGCAGATGGTGATACTGAATTCAAGACTTTACAACAGCTGCGAGACAATTACCAGTTTTGTCTGGAGGTTAGTATATGTCCTGGTAGTATATGCTTGCCAACTTAAATTTATAATGTTTCAACTTATCAAAGAATCATTTGTAACATTGAAACTATTAGCTTTTATAAGAAAGCAATACCAAGTATGATCATGTGTCAAGTTTTTAAACACAGATACACTTTCACTAAGCAATTATTTTATCACTAGTAATATTTTTTTTGACCTCATTCATATATTGGGGGTCCCAGTGTTGATTTTATCCTCATGTCATAGTATGGAAGCTGTCACATACTACTGACTTGATTACAAATCTTTTTAACCGAAACATATGTACAGTTAAGTAGAAAATGGACACAAAAGAAAATTATGTATGTTTTCTAGTTTCATTATCACCAAAAATGTTTTGTCATTTTTGCATTGATATATTAATTTTCCAAAAGAGTGCAATATGGACAGCTATTCAACATATATATCAGGCACTTCTTCAACAGTCTTTGTATAATATCCTTGACATTTTGTTGGGAGTGACATCTAAATTGTCATATCTGGGTGCATCTAAAAAGACAGTGATTATCTGTGAATGATGGTCAGAGTGTTTCTTCCTTTTTTGGGTCACCCTGCCTCAGTGGGAGATGGCTCGTGTGTTGAAAAAAAAAAATGATCTCTTGTACAGTACATGGAAAAAACATAGTTATGCAGTGCATTTCAAACGGACTTATTAAATTTATAATAAACTAACTATAAAAAGTATATTATATAGAAGTTCATGAGAATTTAATGAAGTGACAAGGCGGTAGGAGAATGAAGTACAGTAAGTTTTCTTCTTAGTGAAAAGAGGAAAACAAATACAAAATTAATTAATTGGTGGTATGTATGTAGTTTGTCATGAGAAATATGAATATTTTTTCATAGTTTGAGACTTAGTCATATGATGATCTAGGAACCATTTTGATTACTAGACTAAATCCTTTCACTGACTCACCAGTCATCCTTATAACATATTAAAAAACAACTTCATAAAATGTAATAGTAGGTTTTTTACCCCCATACAAAAATCAGCGGATCACCACATAGATGTTCCTACAAACTGCTTTTCTCTGCTTGTAGGTCCCTGTTCAAAGCTGCTACATGGCCTCTGTGTTGCAGCTCTTTTTGTAAAATTGCTTTGTATTCTTGCACAATAAACCTTCACCATGGTTGCTCACTATATTTATAGATGGAGCAGTAAGAGCAGTGAATGCTTGGGTGTTGGCAAGAGGTGTGGGGTTAAAATATAAAGAATCTAACACGAAGTGAGAGTTGTCACATTTGCTCTTTGCTAATGACACTGTGCTTTTGGGAGATTCTTTGGAGAAGTTGCAGAGGTTGGTGGATGAGTTTGGTAGGGTATGTAAAAGAAGGAAGTTAAAAGTGAAAATAGGAGAGAGTAAGGCGATGAGGATTACAAAAAATTAGGTAACGGAAGATTGGATATCAGTTTGGAGGGAGAGAGTATGGAAGAGGTGAATGTGTTCAGATATTTGGGAGTGGACATATCAGCAGATGGGTCTATGAAGGATGAGGTGAATCATAGAATTGATGAGGGGAAGAAGGTGAGTGGTGCACTGAGGAGTCTGTGGAGACAAAGAAATTTATCCATGAAAGCAAAGAGGGGAATGTATGAGAGTATAGTTATACCAACACTCTTGTATGGGTGTGAGGCATGGGTTGTGAATGTTGCAACAAGGAGAAGGCTGGAGTCAGTGGAGATGTCAAAGGTGAGTGGTGCACTGAGGAGTCTGTGGAGACAAAGAACTTTATCCATGAAAGCAAAGAGGGGAATGTATGAGAGTATGGTTATACCAACACTCTTGTATGGGTGTGAGGCATGGGTTGTGAATGTTGCAACAAGGAGAAGGCTGGAGGCAGTGGAGATGTCAAAGGTGAGTGGTGCACTGAGGAGTCTGTGGAGACAAAGAACTTTATCCATGAAAGCAAAGAGGGGAATGTATAAGAGTATAGTTGTACCAACACTCTTTTATGGGTGTGAAGCATGGGTGATGAATGTCGCAATGAGGAGAAGGCTGGAGGCATTGGAGATGTCATGTCTGAGGGCAATGTGTGGTGTGAATATAATGCAGAGAATCCTTAGTTTGGAGATTAGGAGGAGATGTGGGATTACCAAAACTATTATCCAGAGGGCTGAGGAGGGGTTATTGAGATGGTATGGACATGTAGAGAGGATGGAACGAAATAGAATGACTTTAAGAGTATACAATTCTGTAGTGGAGGGGATGTGGGGTAGGGATCAGCTTAGGCTAGGTTGGAAGAGGGGGGTAAAGGAGGTTTTGTGTGCAAGGGGCTTAGACTTCCAGCAAACATGTGTGAGCATGTTAGTCAGGAGAGAATGGAGACAAATGGTTTTTAGGACTTGACGTACTGTTGCAGTGTATGCAAGGTAATATTTATGAAGGGATTCAAGGAAATCTGCAGGCTAGACTTGAGTCCTGGAGATGGGAAATGCAGTGTCTCACTCTGAAGGAGGGGTGTTAATATTGCAGTTTTATAACTGTAGTGTAGGCATGCCTCTGGCAAGACAGTGATGGAATGAATGATGATGAAAGTATTTTTTTTTTTGGGGGGCCATCCTGCCTTGGTGGGAAACATCCAATGTGTTAAGAAACAAAAAAATAATTTTAGGCACATAATTTTATTAACCTATGAGATTTGCAGTAATTATGAAGAAGTTACTGGTCACTCATCTTTTGGTAAAGGAATATTTTAGCAACATGTCATAATTTAGTCATGGTGAAGGCAACATACATTGATATAGTGTAAAATATTAACACAGAAAACATGCATAATAATTTGTAGAAATAATTAATAGAGGTGATGATAATATGGCAGGAGCATTTACTGTTTTACATATGTAATAAAAAGTTATAAAGTAACTGATGTAACATTGAATGATAGTATGACAATTAGAGTCCAACTGAAGTAGTGGAATGCTCTGCATAATTAGTGTTTTCCAAATAGCTTGTTCCTTTATAATTATACATAACTATTACTTGTTGTATTTGGAAATAAAATTTGTTTTTATTTTCATTTTCATTAAGAACCATTAAATGTTTTCTGCTTTATTCTTTGTCTTTCTCTAGTTGTTTTTCTTTATAAAATAAGAATACCTCTTTCTCCCAAATTCAAATATTTCAATGCCTATGTTCTGTAATTAGGAAAAGGTTCATGCAATTATTGGCATGTTCAGGTGCTGTCTGGTAAATTTTATACAAGTTATTCCTAATTATGCTCTCCATGTGATAACTTGAGAAGACCTCTTCTGATCAGCTTCACATTTTCATCACTGGTGTGTCCTACTTTTAAAAAGGTTGGGATTGTTATTCGAGTGCGTTGGTACCCATCTCTTAATTTTATTTTTAAAATGATCTAGCATTTTTTCCTTTATGGAGATATGGGGATATCTTTCTTGCAGCAACCAAAATGCATCTAGTTACAGTACTGTATTGTCATATTTATGAGTAAGTGCAAAATCCATAGAAATCATACGGAGCGTGTAGCTTCAGTATTGTAGGAATTCTGAAGGCAGTGATGCTTTGGGATTGTACTGGTTCAGCTGGGGCAGGAACTATAAGGTAGAGATGCTACATAATTGTCCTGATTCATTTGTAAAACTCAGAAAATGTTTTGGGAAGAAGGAAGTGTTACAATCAGAAAAGATGAGTGGGAGGAGGTACACATAAATAATAGTTAGTATATATTGGATCTCTCCTGGTTTAAAGTACAGTATAGAAAAATGTATTGCTCTTTAAGTATTCATCTTTATTTTTCCTGTACACTTGGAATTAAAGTGCAGTATTTTATTTTATAAGATATTTTTTTACCACATTTTTATCAAAATGGCATTCTTCCTAGTACCGTCATAGAAGCTAAGACGTTTAGTTTTAAAATTAGGTTGGATAAATACATGAGTGGGTGTGGGCGGGTGTGAGTTGGACCTAACTAGCTTGTGCTACTTGGTCGGATGCTGTGCTCCTCCCTTAAGTGACGTGTCTGACCTCGTTAGGTTAGTGAGCTTAAGGTCACTAGGTCAGTGAGCTTAAGCCGGGGGGGGGGAGAATTGGGCCTGCCTCACATAGGCCAGTAGGCCTGTTGCAGTGTTCCTTCTATCTTATGTTCTTATTACTATACTTTTAAAATAAGCTATTTTGGTAATCCACTGTAGCAGTTGTTTCTATGGCTGTTGTCTGGTATGATGGTTAGACTGTATATGCTCAGACATAATTTTATAACCATAGGGTCAACTGGCAGACATTGAGTGTGTGGAGACAGCCACCGGTGTGAAAACTGCTGCAGATAAGGGCACTAGCTGTGATGTTAGATATGGCTTCCGATGTACTAACGCTGACCAGGAGCGTGGTAGCTGTCTTGACTACAAGATTAGATACTATTGTTCATGTGGTAAGATAACATAAGAATTTGTTTTATTTTATTTTTTTTTTTTTTGCATTTTTATTGCTAAGAAGTCCACGTGTTTTTTTCCTTTTATCATATTTTATATATATCTTTCTTTCAACACACTGGCCATATCCCACTGAGGCAGGGTGGCCCAAAAAGAAAAAGAAAAGTTTCTCTTTTTAAATTTAGTAACATATACAGGAGATGGAGTTACTAGCCCCTTGCTCCCAACATTTTAGTCGCCTCTTACAACACACATGACTTATGGAGGAAGAATTCTGTTCCACTTCCCCATAGAGATAAGCTGAAATAAACAAGAACAAGAACTAATAAGAAAATAGAAGGAAATCCATAGGGGTGTGTATGTATATATATATATACAGTGGTCCCTCGCTTTTCGTAGTTCTCGGCAATCGTAAATTTCTCCAATCATAGGGGTATTTTCGTATAAACATGGACTCGCTTTTCATAGGTTGACTCGCGAATAGTAGTTCGTCCAGGATGCTTACGCACGGTGTGAGCTGGGGAGGCCTCCCTACCCAGCCAGTCTGGCATTGTTTACCAGTGAGTGAAGGTCCCCTCAAGTGCTCCTACGAAATATTTCATAATATTCCACTCATTTTAGTGCTTGCAAGTACTAAATAAGCTACCATGACTCCAAAGAAAGCTCCTAGTGCCAAGCCTGTGGTAAAGAAGGTGAGAAATATGTACAGTGACAAAGTCTTGTACCATTTTAGGGAAGTGTTAAAGAGACGCCAGAAACAGAGCTCTCTCCACAGTTACTTTGCGAGACAGGACTAGAGTGACTCTCAAGGTGGTCCTAGTGGCATTAAGAAACAGAGAAGAGAAGCAACCCCAGAGAAGCAATTGGTACCTGAGGTGTTGCTGGAAGGGGATTCCCCTTCCAAACTGTAAACAATCCAATCTCTCTCCTCCTCCAGTCTCCCATACACTAAGAATCTCCAATAAAGGTAAGTGTTATGCTGTTAATGTTTCATTCATCATTTCCCATTGTATTGTTTATGTACTACATGTATATTTCATGTAAAAATTTTTTTGTTTTAATACTTCTGAGTGTCAGAAACGGATTAATTGTATTTACATTATTTCTTATGGGGAAAATTGATTCGCAAATCGTAAATTTCGTTTATAGGAGCTCCTCCAGGAACGGATTAATTACGAAAAACGAGGGACCACTGTATATATATGCTTGTACATGGTTTGGGATATTGGCAGTTTGGAGGGATATGTTGTGTGCATCTTTATACGTATATGCTTCTAAACTGTTGTGTTCTGAGTGCCTCTGCAAAAACAGTGATTATGTGTGAGTGAGGTGAAAGAGTTGAATGATGATGAATGTATTTTCTTTTTGGGGATTTTCTTTCTTTTTTGGGGTCACCCTGCCTCGGTGGGAGACAGCCGACTTGTTGAAAAAAAAAAAAAATGTATCCTTCCTTAATGAAGTGGGATTAATTAAGCACAATGTAAGAAAACTCTCCTGTTAACTCAAGTGTAGTATTGTTAGATGTATGTACAGGAATATTTTTTGCATATTACTACATCCTTGTATCATTTATGGGACATAGTAATATAATTATTGAATAGATAGATAACTCATATTGGTCACACATACATATAAAATCACCCAGGATCAACACCCGGCTGATTTTCAGTTTTTCCACTGTTGAGTAACTAAATAATAATAATTGTCATATCAATGATCTAGTTTTCTGAATATCATATACAGTGGCAGTTTTTTTAATTTAGTTGAAGAGCAATAGTAGCATTGCTAAGTATATTTAATCACAGTAATGATTAATAGACACATTATTATGTTTTATCATTAATATAATTTCATGCACTGGTCAGGGAGGTATACCATCTTTTAGGAGTGAAGAAGAGCAGAATGTAAGTGTGGGGGAGGTACGTGAGGCATTACGTAGAATGAAAGGGGGTAAAGCAGCTGGAACTGATGGGATCATGACAGAAATGTTAAAAGCAGGGGGATATATAGTGTTGGAGTGGTTGGTACTTTTGTTTAATAAATGTATGAAAGAGGGGAAGGTACCTAGGGATTGGCGGAGAGCATGTATAGTCCC
This sequence comes from Cherax quadricarinatus, assembly GCF_038502225.1. Taxonomy (NCBI): domain Eukaryota; kingdom Metazoa; phylum Arthropoda; class Malacostraca; order Decapoda; family Parastacidae; genus Cherax; species Cherax quadricarinatus. The sequence goes on along the minus strand of NC_091335.1, from coordinate 15,467,065 downwards.
TTTATATAAAGGGAAAGGGGACAGAAGAGATTGTAAAAATTATAGAGGAATAAGTTTACTGAGTATACCAGGAAAAGTGTATGGTAGGGTTATAATTGAAAGAATTAGAGGTAAGACAGAATGTAGGATTGTGGATGAGCAAGGAGGTTTCAGAGTGGGTAGGGGATGTGTAGATCAAGTGTTTACATTGAAGCATATATGTGAACAGTATTTAGATAAAGGTAGGGAAGTTTTTATTGCATTTATGGATTTAGAAAAGGCATATGATAGAGTGGATAGAGGAGCAATGTGACAGATGTTACAAGTATATGGAATAGGTGGCAAGTTATTAAATGCTGTAAAGAGTTTTTATGAGGATAGTGAGGCTCAGGTTAGGGTGTGTAGAAGAGAGGGAGACTACTTCCCGGTAAAAGTAGGTCTTAGACAGGGATGTGTAATGTCACCATGGTTGTTTAATATATTTATAGATGGGGTTGTAAAGGAAGTAAATGCTAGGGTGTTCGGGAGAGGGGTGGGATTAAATTTTGGGGAATCAGATTCAAAATGGGAATTGACACAGTTACTTTTTGCTGATGATACTGTGCTTATGGGAGATTCTAAAGAAAAATTGCAAAGGTTAGTGGATGAGTTTGGGAATGTGTGTAAAGGTAGAAAGTTGAAAGTGAACATAGAAAAGAGTAAGGTGATGAGGGTATCAAATTATTTAGATAAAGAAAAATTGGATATCAAATTGGGGAGGAGGAGTATGGAAGAAGTGAATGTTTTCAGATACTTGGGAGTTGACGTGTCGGCGGATGGATTTATGAAGGATGAGGTTGATCATAGAATTGATGAGGGAAAAAAGGTGAGTGGTGCGTTGAGGTATATGTGGAGTCAAAAAACGTTATCTATGGAGGCAAAGAAGGGAATGTATGAAAGTATAGTAGTACCAACACTCTTATATGGGTGTGAAGCTTGGGTGGTAAATGCAGCAGCGAGGAGACGGTTGGAGGCAGTGGAGGTGTCCTGTCTAAGGGCAATGTGTGGTGTAAATATTATGCAGAAAATTCGGAGTGTGGAAATTAGGAAAAGGTGTGGAGTTAATAAAAGTATTAGTCAGAGGGCTGAAGAGGGGTTGTTGAGGTGGTTTGGTCATTTAGAGAGAATGGATCAAAGTAGAATGACATGGAAAGCATATAAATCTATAGGGGAAGGAAGGCGGGGTAGGGGTCGTCCTCGAAAGGGTTGGAGAGAGGGGGTAAAGGAGGTTTTGTGGGCGAGGGGCTTGGACTTCCAGCAAGCATGCGTGAGCATGTTAGATAGGAGTAAATGGAGGCGAATGGTACTTGGGACCTGATGATCTGTTGGAGTGTGAGCAGGGTAATATTTAGTGAAGGGATTCAGGGAAACCGGTTATTTTCATATAGTCGGACTTGAGTCCTGGAAATGGGAAGTACAATGCCTGCACTTTAAAGGAGGGGTTTGGGATATTGGCAGTTTGGAGGGATATGTTGTGTATCTTTATACGTATATGCTTCTAAACTGTTGTATTCTGAGCACCTCTGCAAAAACAGTGATAATGTGTGAGTGTGGTGAAAGTGTTGAATGATGATGAAAGTATTTTCTTTTCGGGGATTTTCTTTCTTTTTTGGGTCACCCTGCCTCGGTGGGAGACGACCGACTTGTTGAAAAAAAAAAAATTAATAAAACATGCACAGTAGACCCCTGGTTTTTGTAATTAATCCGTTCTAGAAGGTTTGCCCAAATCCGAAATGGCTGAAAACCGAAGTAATATTTCCCATAAGAAATAATGTAAATCCAATTAATCCATTTCAGACACCCAAAAATATTAACAAAAAATACATTTTATAGAGAATATAGTTTTACGTACAGGAAAAAATGAGAAATAAATATAAATGACTAATTTTAATGATAAATGAACATTACATACCCTTACTGAAGACTTGTTGGTGAGCAGTATTTATTTGTAGTCCCAGAGGGACTACATTGCAGGCGTATACCTACTGGCTACATACACTGCGGCCTACAGCCATATTATTACCATCAGCATACCATGTTCACTGAGTAATCGTTTCTAACAACTACCTTTAGATGTCATCATAAACAAAGGGAGAGGTAATGAATAATTCATGCCACGAATTGTAAACAAAAGCCTTATGTACTGTTAAGGGCGGTTGGTTACTGGGCCAATGCAGATTCATACATGTTTTTTCTGAAGCTGGATCAGAGAAAACATAATGTTTACCCTCCACCTGACCCCCACCCCTGAATAGCATATAAACATTGCATGTTTATATGCTGTGTAACATGTTTCTTATACAGTTACTGGCTGTAATCTGTTCCAGAAGCTCAGCCTAAGACTGAAATGGGCAAAAACTGAAATAATATTTCCCATAAGAATTAATGGAAATACAATTAATCTGTTCCAGACAAAAATATTAACAAAAAAAAATTAACAAATATGTAAATATTTTTTTTTTTCAACAAGTCGGCCGTCTCCCACCGAGGCAGGGTGACCCAAAAAAGAAAGAAAATCCCCAAAAAGAAAATACTTTCATCATCATTCAACACTTTCACCTCACTCACACATTATCACTGTTTTTGCAGAGGTGCTCAGAATACAACAGTTTAGAAGCATACACATATAAAGATACACAACATATCCCTCCAAACTGCCAATATCCCAAACCCCTCCTGTAAAGTGCAGGCATTGTACTTCCCATTTCTAGGACTCAAGTCCGACTATATGAAAATAACCGGTTTCCCTGAATCCCTTCACTAAATATTACCCTGCTCACACTCCAACAGATCGTCAGGTCCCAAGTACCATTCGTCTCCATTCACTCTTATCTAACACGCTCACGCACGCTTGCTGGAAGTCCAAGCCCCTCGCCCACAAAACCTCCTTTACCCCCTCTCTCCAACCCTTTCGAGGACGACCCCTACCCCGCCTTCCTTCCCCTATAGATTTATATGCTTTCCATGTCATTCTACTTTGATCCATTCTCTCTAAATGACCAAACCACCTCAACAACCCCTCTTCTGCCCTCTGACTAATACTTTTAATAACTCCACACCTTTTCCTAATTTCCACACTCTGAATTTTCTGCATAATATTTACACCACACATTGTCCTTAAACAGGACATCTCCACTGCCTCCAACCATCTCCTCGCTGCTGCATTTACCACCCAAGCTTCACACCCATATAAGAGTGTTGGTACTACTATACTTTCATACATTCCCTTCTTTGCCTCCATAGATAACGTTTTTTGACTCCACATATACCTCAATGCACCACTCACCTTTTTTCCCTCATCAATTCTATGATTAACCTCATCCTTCGTAAATCCATCCGCCGACACGTCAACTCCCAAGTATCTGAAAACATTCACTTCTTCCATACTCCTCCTCCCCAATTTGATATCCAATTTTTCTTTATCTAAATCATTTGATACCCTCATCACCTTACTCTTTTCTATGTTCACGTTCAACTTTCTACCTTTACACACATTTATTGAAGGCTAATGCTGGCTTCTGGAAGATAAGGAGGAGGAAAGAGGGAGGAGATAGTATTTGGAAGAGAATTCCCCCTCCATAAAGACTTCAGGTAGCAAAGCCTTCTCTGGGGTTACTTCGCTTCTTTGTCTTTTAATGCCACTAGGACCAGCTTGAGAGTCACTGGACCCCTGTCACACAAAATAACTGTCAAGAGTGCTCTGTTTCTGGCGTCTCTTTAAGATTTTCCTGAAGTGGGACAGGATTTTGTCATTGAACATGTTGCAGATATGGCTTGTTTCAGCTTTGTCAGGGTGGTGTTTTTCTACAAAAGTTTGCACCTTAGTCCACATTGCACACACCTCTTTAATCTCTGAAGAAGGCATCTCCTTCACTCTCTCTGCCTCCTCCTCTGAAACAAGTTCCTCAGCTGCAATCTGCTGATGTTCGAGTTGAAGCTCTTACAGCTCTTCAGTGGTTAGCTTTTCCCTGTGGTCCTCCACCAACTCTTCCACATCCTCACCACTCACCTCCAAGCCCAGGGACTTCCCCAGTGCCACAATAGAGTCCACAAGGTTTGCAGGGTCAGGGTCAGGGTCAACCTCAAACCCTTCAAAATCTCTCTCTTGGACACAACCTGGCCACAATTTTCTCCAAGCAGAGTTCAAAGTCCTGGAAGTCACTCCTTCCCAAGCCTTACCTATAAAGCTTGTGCAATTGAGGATAGTGAAGTGATCTTTCCAGAACTCTCTTAGGGTCAACTGAATGTCAGAGGTCACCTCAAACACTGCTTTTGTGTTGAGTTTTTTGAAGTTAGAAATGACTTGCTGGCCCATGGGCTGGAGGAGAGGAGTGGGGTTAGGAGGCAAGAACTTCACTTTTATGAAATTGAAGTCACTAAATACTTGGTCTTGCAAGTCTGGAGGGTGTGCAGGAGCATTGTCCAGTACCAGGAGGCACTTGAGTAGCAATTTCTTTTCCAGGAGGTATTTTTTCACACTTGAGCCAAACACATCATTAACCCACTCTTTGAAAATTTGCCTTGTGACCCATGCCTTATTAGCTTTCCACATCACACACAATCTATTCCTAATGACACTGCTTTTCTTGAACACTCTGGGATTTTCTGAGTGATACACAAGTAAAAGCTTCACTTTAAAATCCCCACTAGCATTACCACACAACAAAAGAGTAAGCCTGTCTTTCATAGGCTTGTGTCCTGGCAGTGCCTTTTCCTCGTGCATGATATAGGTCCTGTTTGACATTTTCTTCCAAAACAGGCCTGTTTCGTCACAATTGAACACTTGGGGTTTTAATTGTTCAGCTGCTTTTTTTGTCAGAACTTGCAGCCTCTCCAAGCCTCACAACACTGTGTATGCCACTACACTTCTTAAATATCTCAAACCAGCCTTAGCTGGCCCTAAATTCACTACCAGCAGCACTTGTTCCAGGAGTTTTCTGTAGAAGATCCTCATGTAACTGCTTTGCCTTCTCACAAATAATAGATTCAACAATACTGTCTCCCACTAATTCTTTTTCCTTAATACACAATAACAACAAATTTTCCATCTGTTCCATTTTCGGTGACCTTTGTTTCATTATAAAAGTTACTCCTTTTGCAACATTAGCATTCTTGATTTGTTCTTTCTTTGCCAGGATGGATATTATAATCAATTTGTTTTTCCCATACATCCTGGCAAGTTCCAGCTCCCGCATACCCTTCTCGTATTTATCATCAACCACTTCACGCTTAAATTCCATGGTGTTTCTCATTTTGTTTACCACAGGAACTTTACTAAGAGCTTTTTTTGGAGCCTTGGTTACTTATTTTGCAGTTGCACTGCAAACAAACCACAAAAAACAATGGAAAACAAGCAAAATGTTTGGATGTATAAGCAAAAACTTCTTCACACACCAAAAGACACAGACAGACTTATGCGCAAGCGGCCCCAGCCGGCAGATGGACACGTCCAAAATGGCCGATCACTGAAATAACGGCCGATCACCAGGAGCCGAAAAACCAGCCGATAACCAAGTTGGCTGATAACAGGAATGGCCGATATCCGAGGGTCCACTGCAGTATAATTTTGACAAAAATATCACAGATGGATTAATGAAAATGTCTATGTTAACGTAAAATAAGACATTTAATGTGCCCAAGAGCGATTATTATTACATAGTATTATTATGGCATCAAGACTAGAGGGACACTCGTAGTGAACGAATAACAAAGGCATGTTTATATGCTATGTGCAAAACAACCACTGTGAAAAAATAGAGAAATTCCAAGCGCTTTCGCTATGTAACGTGTTTCTTGCATAATTTTGAAATATCATTGATGGATTAATGAAAATGTTTATATTAATGTAAAATAAGGCATTTAATGTGCCCAAGAGTGAGTCACGAACGTACGAGCGGCCCAGGTAGACGCATCTGGTACCGTTGATTTCTGAGCGGATGTACAAAACCTGGGGGAAAATTTCGCTGAAAAAAGTGCTCGAAATCCAAATTGTATGATTTCTGCACTAGCCGAAAACCAGGGGTTCACTATATAATCAAGCTCCTGATCAGCCATTACCGCATATTTACACCATCATATGAATGAGGGATACAGTACTATATTAATTAAAGAGAAAGGTATTAACCCTTTGAGGGTTTTCGTCGTACTAGTACGTCTTACGCGTAGGGGTTTTTGACGTACTAGTACTCATAAATTCTAGCGGCCTCAAATCTAGTGGGAGAAAGCTGGTAGGCCTTCATATGAAAGAATGGGTCTATGTGGTCAGTGTGCACAGTCTAAAAAAAATCCTGCAGCACACAGTGCATAATGAGAAAAAAAAAACTTTGACCATTTTTTTTGAATAAATCAGCGACTTTGCAGTGTATTTTCGTATGGTATTTATTGTTGTATTCTAATTTTCTTGGTCTCATTTTATAGAATGGAAGACATATTACAGAAATTGAGATGATTTTGACTGGTTTTACAAAGAAAGGTGCCTTGAAATTGAGCTCAAAGTAGCAGAAATGTTCGATTTTTACCAAACTTCAAAAGTAAACAAATCGTGCCAAGCGTGCAATACACGTCAACTGGTGAGTCTAATATTCTTTCACAAGTGCACCAATAATATTTATACCATTTTTTACACTAATGCAGTAGTCTGCATAACAGTAAATCTTATATTTTTTGTGAAAATAAAAATTCAAAGTGGAAAGCAAAAGAATATAAGAGGGGCCTTGAGACGTGACTAATGACTAGAGGAAATGTCATTTTAGTGCCAGGAATGTCTTTCTTGTTTATTCTGGACCCTATTCGGAAATTGGCATCTTTTGAAATTTGTGTGAAATTGGCAAAATTGCTAAATTCTGACCACTGTACTGGATAGTTGAATTTCATAAATGAGTGGTTTCTTGCACCCATTCGATAGGAAAAATGGAGTTCTAGCGAAATATTCATGTTTTTTGTCGACTAGTACAGTGAAATTGGCCGAAAATGGGGCTCAAAGTGGGCAAAATCGCCGATGCGTAAACATCGCCGAGACCGCTAACTTTGCGAGAGCATAATTCCGTAAGTTTTCTATAAAATTTCAAACTTTTGGTGTCTTTATGATCGGGAAAAGATTCTCTATCTTTTCATAAGAGAAAATAATTTTTTTTTTTTTTTAAATTTGGCCGACCCTGAGAACGAGTTTTGGAGAGGGCCTGTCGACCCTCAAAGGGTTAAAGAAACAAGATATACAATATTAAAGTAAAAAAGAGATAAGAAAAAGAAATAGATAGAGATATGAGAGATATAGAGTAAGTCAAATTGGGTAGCTTGGTTATCTGTCACCAGATAACCAAGCTACTGAAGGTTTCTAAGTATGAGTTACTACATGATTTTCTTGGCATTATTCTGTTGTAAGATAAACTTGAATGCTAAATTATATTCTTCTCTCAGCAGTGGTTTTAGAGATATACATTTTTCCTTATTTTTTGAAGCTCATCTTCATACTCCTTGCATGTTTATGCATGAAACAAAGGTTCATCTTATACAACCCAGTCCTCAGTATATATCATGCAAGATTTTTAAGAGATATCTAAAAGTGTTGAATGATGGTGAAAGTGTTTCTTTCATTTTTGGGTCACCCTGCCTCAGTGGGAGATGCCCAGCATGTTGAAAAAAAGAATAATCTAAAGGTAACATGAATCAAATATTAAAATTCACATCCCTTGTACCCAGGAAAAGAATGATATTAATAAGTCATCCTTCACATTTAGTTTGTCACCTCAGTTTTTTTTTTTATGTGTGCAGAAATGATTGACAAATGTAATGATATTATAACTTTTCTGATTTTTATTTTTTTTACATTAAATATTGACAGACACCTCTTAAATCTCTTGTGTCCTCAGAAAGTTTGATTTGATGTGTTTGTGCTGCTGCTGTATGGTCTAAAAGTTTTCAGAGAATTTCACATCTATTTTTCACATTCTTCAGTAAAAGTATCTTCACACTTGTTGAAAATTTAACTCAACATAAATCTTTTATTTCTTTTATAGACTTAAAATGCAGAAATAGATGCTACTCACTGAATTATAGTATACAGAAAAAATTTGTATCATGCATTGGTATATTTTGTGTTATAAAATAGAAGAATGAAAGTTTTTAACCCAGTTAGTATATGGCAAATTATTGTACAGTATTATTAATTTATCAACTTAAATTTACAGAAACAACTACTGCGATAACCACATTGATCCCTGTCTTCTTCACACCACCTCCAGTATGTGATCCAGATCAGTAAGTGTACCAGCAGTTCTCTACTTTTATTGACCTCTTTCACTGACTGTATAGATCTTGAGTTATGATGAGTATAGTAAAAACAGTAACTTGATATGTTCATCAAAGTTCACAAGACTGAAGGCAGAACCAGTCACAACCATCTCACAAACTGGAGGGGAACTAGAAAATATTTTAGTCAGTTTTGTCATCTAATTTCATTTCTAGTTTGTTCTGTAGGTGTGAATAGATATGGTTCACTGTCAAAGTAATGTTTGAATATACATACTGTGTAATGGATAACATTACAGTAATTCCTTGTTTTAGTATTGTTGAGACTCTTTATAACCACTCCCAGTCTGCATATATATGCTCTACATTATTTAAGATCTTAGAATGATATAGCAAGTAGTTACCAGGGCAGTAATTGTGGAGATGTGGTAATGCATGCCACACACTTTCCAGGACATACCATTTTTTTTTTTAATACACTGGCTGTCTCCCACTGGGATAGGGTGACCTAAAAAGAAACACTTTGACCATCATTCACTATCACTGTCTTGCCAGAGGCATGTAGATATGACAGTTCAGATGTCCTTTCTAACAACAAATATTGCAGACTCCTCCTGTAGAGTACAGGCACTGTACTTCTCACCTCCAGGACTCAAGTCCTGTACTGTATTCACTTGTACCAAATTATCTGTTATTATATTTGAATAATAACAGTAATAATAGTACAGTGACAATAATATTGTACTGTATGTACTATGTTCATCAAAGGATAGGTTTTCTGATGTTAGTAATTTCAATTGATCAGGTAGTTTTAGATTAATAAAAGAGATATTAAGTAATATTGGATAGAAAAATGAAAGTTTCTCTTTTAAAATTTTGTAATTTATACAGGAGAAGGGGTTACTAGCCCCTTGCTTCTGGTATTTTAGGTGCCTCTTACTACACACATGGCTTACGTAGGAAGAATTCTGTTCCACTACCCCATAGAGAAATTGATATCTAATATACATATATTTAATACACTAAAGTCCTTCTAGAGGTAAGTTAGGTTTAAGTTTGCCCAAAATGCTCTGCACAACTAATTGGATTTCCACTTTATTATTGTAAAGTCATCCAGTTTTGTACAAGCGATGTATTGTGTAGCAATGAATTTGATTGATTAAATAAGGAATCTTAGAAAGTATTTTGTATTGTATCTACTTTTGGCTTTGGGGATCATTGCTCTTGCAACCTAGTCTCAAACCAGGCCTACTAAATTGAAAAAAAAATATGGTATTACAAGAATAAAAAAAATTATTAAGAAACAGGAAAGTAAAGATGTGTGTATAATGAGACAGAAAGAAAAGTCCATCAGTCCTGAGAGTGTAAAATATTTAAGAGGTTTCTGTTGCACACTTAGAACAGTTGCTGTTTGCTAACCTACTATTTTTTTTGTATGTGTTTGATAAAGGCTTCACTGTTTAGTATTTTGACAATGTATAGGCCTTGAAATTTTGTCTTTTGAACTATATTTCTAAATGCTGTGTAATGTACCAAAGTAAGTTTTTACTCGATTAATTAAGAGTTTATTCATTGATACCCTACAAAGTATTATACTATTTTCAATTATAGGTATGTAAACTTACTTGAAAATGTGGAGGACAGTGCTTTCTCATCTACACCAGCTCGTAACTCTATATATGGACCTGCTAGTGCACGACTGTATCACAATGATGGTAGTTTTACAAGTAAGTAAATTTTGAACCTTTCCTGACTCTTCCATTTACACATAAGTCTTAAAGATATTAATTTTGATTATGGCTTTCAATATTTTTATATTTGGTTGAAAGACACTTGGTGCAGTGGAAACATTATATTATAGACTATTTTTTTGCTCACAAATAACTTGGTAAAGCTCACTGTGTAGGCAAAACATTGCCCATAATGAAGTTTTCCTCTTCACCAAGTGTCTTTCTATTACAGTAAACCCTTCATATAACAGACTAATAGAGGGGATGGTTCAGGTGTTCATTAAATTATTATTATATTAAAAAAATAGCAGTAAAATGCATTAAAGTATTTTATTGTATACCTAATATAGCAGTGTACACACAATTTACAGATATAATGCAATGCACATTGAAAAAAAGGAATTTAAAGTACAATTTATCCAGTGAATTCTGCTCATAATTGTTAAAGTCTGTTATATTGAGGGTTTATTGTATATTTGTCCATAATACCCACTATACTGTATTTCTATATGAGCAGGGTAATATTTTGTGAAGAGATTCAGGGAAACTAGTTAGCCAGACTTGAGTCCTGGAAATGGGAAGTACAATGCCTGCACTTTTAAGGAGGGGTTTGGGACATTGGCAGTTTGGAGGGACTTCTAAACTGTCGTATCTGAGTGCCTCTGCAAAGACAGTGATTATGTATGAGTGATGGTGAAAGTGTTTAATGATGATGAAAGTTTTTTCTTTCTTTTTGGGTTTTTCTTTCTTTTTGGGTCACCCTGCCTTGATGGGAAACAGCTGACATGTTAAAAAATAAATAAATAAATAAAGTTTATATACTGTACTAAATCTTTATAGATTTTTAACCTATATGTAAGCTGTACAATATATAATTGATTGTTAATCTACACAGCAAGGAGCTGGGCATCATTGGTCAGTGACCAGGAGCAGTTTATCCAAGTTGACCTTGGTTCTGTGGTTCCTGTGTATGGTGTAGAAGTGGCAGGCAATCCACTCACCAGAGAGAGAGTAACGGCCTTCACTGTACAAATCTCTCGAGACAACAATGTATGGAGTGTGTTGCCAGCTGATCCTAAAAACTCAACAGGGTCCCCCAAGGTAACACTGCTCTTTTGTGATAACCTAATATTTTTCATCTCATAAAGACATGTACTTAATAAATAAGTATTGCTTGTTAATATCAGTTCCTTGTGTATTGATATTAGATTGATTACAGACCTCAGTCTACATACTTGAACAGTTTTATAAAATGGAGTCTGAGCATTGTATACAAAAAAATGATTAAGGTGGAACCTATAGTAAGCACAGCATTCTAGACAAAAATAACAGCCTGGTTGATCAGGCTCTGATCCACCACGAGGCCTGGTCACAGACCAAGCTGCAGGGCATTGATCCCCGAAACCCTCTCCAGGTATACCCCAGGTATAAGTTTCCAGTACTATTATGTATTAAGTAAAATTAATAAAAAAAGATTACATAACATGTATAGTTGTGTTATAGCAGTGTGGTGTGAATATGATGCAGAGAATTCATAGTTTGGAGATAAGGAGGTGTGAGGTTACTAAAAAGCATTATCCAGAGGGCTGAAAAGGGAATTATTGAAATAGTTTGTATATTTAAAAAGGATGGAGAAAAGTAGGATGACCTGGAGGGTGTATAAGTCTGTAGTGGAGGGAAGGAAAGGTAGGGGTCATCCTAGAAAAGGTTGGAGAGAGGGGGTAAAGGAGATTTTGTGTATGAGGGGCTAGGATACCCAAGGCATATGTGAGTATGTTAGATAGGTATGAGTGGAGGCAAGTAGCTTTTATGACTTCACATACTGTTGGAGTGTGAGCAAGGTATTATTTATGAGGGAATTCAAGGAAATCAGTTAGCCAGACTTGCATCCTGAAGGTGGGAAGAACAGCATTTACACACTAAAGGAGGGGTAGAGATATTGAAGTTTGGAGGGGCATCTTAGCTCTAATGTTGGTGCATCTCTGGCAAGAAAGGATCAGAGTGAGTGATGGTGAAAGTGTTTCTTCTTTTTCCAATCACCCTACCTCAGTGGGAGATGGCCAGTGTTAAAAAAATTATTATTATTATTTTTACATTTTGATTGCCTTTACTTTTATTAGGCCATTTACTTACTGTACACTTAAGTTGCAATAGTATTCAGAACTGTAGTAATCGTTTGCATCATTTACTGTCAGTCCGTATTCTAAATGATGCCTTTCAGTTTATCAGATGAAACTCATCTAACTTGATTTATGTCTCCAAACATTCAAATTTCCAGTAGTAGCAGTTAATATAGAAGTGGCATGTTGATTTTTAGTTAGACAGTTTGTGGTATATACCACAAATGTTGTTTTTAAATAAAAGCCATATGAACTATATAAAGATGACTTGTAATGCAAATGATTTGGAAGATTATTGCAATTACTGATGTATTAAAGACTTTTCAAGAGTCACTTGAAATATTTCAGTTGTGTCTTCTGATGTGTGTATTACTTGATGGTAGTTGAAATATGTAGAGATGATGCATCAGATCACTAATTAAGAGATAGGGAGCCTGCACACAGAGCACAAAGTTTTGAATATACTGTACTGAAAGATAAATAAATTATTATCATCCTATAAATATAAACAGCAGCATACATGATAGACAATAATTAATTTTATATATTTTATATAGTTCTGTCTCCATGGGAAAGTGGAGAAGAATCCTTCCTCCGTTAGCCATGCACGTCATAAGAGGCAGCTATAATGCCAGGAACAAGGGGCTAGTAACCCCTTCTTCTGTTTAAATTACTAAATGTAAAAGTAATAAAAAACTTTTGTTTCTTCTATTTTGGGTCACCCTGCCTTGGTGGGAGAAGAAGGTCAGTGTGCTAAAAAAAATACATGTATATAGTTTTGTATACATATGTGTTAAGCACTGTATTCTGATAGGTCTTCCAAGGTCCACTGACTCCATCAACACCTGTGAAGCAGTTGTTTAATGAGCCTGTAGAAACCAGATATCTAAAATTGAAACCCACTGACTGGTATCGAGCCATCGCTCTGAGGCTTGAAGTTATTGGCTGTGATCACCCAACAGTCACCCCAAAAGTCACTGAAGTTGGTATGTATTCAAGATGTATATATTTTATTATAAACTATTGTTTAAAAATAAGAAATTTGTTGACTCTGTTTTATGTTTGATTGTTTTCTTGTAGTTACATGAGTAGAGCTTTCCTTGTAATGTTTTACCTTCTTTAGATAATTTATCTTACATTTTTTTAAATAATCTAGTGCTTGTGATGTAAATTTACAACAAAATTCTAGGGACTCCAAAATGGCCCTGCTTGGCCTGGTTAGGACTGCATCAGAGAAAATAGATCTGTTCCATTGGTGTGTTCATTATAAAAAAAACGTGTAGGGCATTGTGGGAGCCAGAAATTGCATTTACATTTGTTTATTGGTATTGAACAATAAATATAAATGATATTTGAAACAAAAACATAGCTATACATATGTATAAAACATATATATAAAAAATAATTAGGAAAATGGGGAAAAATCATAAAAACCTTAAAATATAGCAACTTCCTTCAAGTGGTAAGCACTGATGTTACCATAAAATGATCACCAGTGTCACCTTCAAGCCTTCGTGTCTGTCAGTGATAATTGAATTTTACTCATTCTTGTCTTGCTACACTTATTAAATAAAAATAATTTTTTGTTTTCAAAATTGACAGTACTGATGGCATGTTTATTATAGACCCTTCTGCAGTTTAAGGCCTAATGGTCATGAAGCCAGACCAGATGATTTCTTCTGTCGAGGCTTTTATGTTGCATTATTTATGTGGCTGCTTTACTATGGTTCCTAAATGACCAGCATCCTTGATATATGGACCAGCAAACAAACAACACAGCAACCTTCAAGATAAAATCAAGGGTTTAGATGACCTTCATGATGCAATGATGGTTTAGTGACCTTCATGATGCAATGATGGTTTAGTGACCTTCATGATGCAATGATGGTTTAGTGACCTTCATGATGCAATGATGGTTTAGTGACCTTCATGATGCAATGATGGTTTAGTGACCTTCATGATGCAATGATGGTTTAGTGACCTTCATGATGCAATGATGGTTTAGTGACCTTCATTATGCAATGATGGTTTAGTGACCTTCATGATGCAATGATGGTTTAGTGACCTTCATGATGCAATGATGGTTTAGTGACCTTCATGATGCAATGATGGTTTAGCAATGATGGTTTAGTGACCTTCATGATGCAATGATGGTTTAGCAATGATGGTTTAGTGACCTTCATGATGCAATGATGGTTTAGTGACCTTCATGATGCAATGATGGTTTAGTGACCTTCATGATGCAATGATGGTTTAGCAATGATGGTTTAGTGACCTTCATGATGCAATGATGGTTTAGCAATGATGGTTTAGTGACCTTCATGATGCAATGATGGTTTAGTGACCTTCATTATGCAATGATGGTTTAGTGACCTTCATGATGCAATGATGGTTTAGTGACCTTCATGATGCAATGATGGTTTAGCAATGATGGTTTAGTGACCTTCATGATGCAATGATGGTTTAGCAATGATGGTTTAGTGACCTTCATGATGCAATGATGGTTTAGTGACCTTCATTATGCAATGATGGTTTAGTGACCTTCATGATGCAATGATGGTTTAGTGACCTTCATGATGCAATGATGGTTTAGCAATGATGGTTTAGTGACCTTCATGATGCAATGATGGTTTAGTGACCTTCATGATGCAATGATGGTTTAGTGACCTACACTTTACAGTGCTTCAGTTTACAGTGCTTCAGTTTACAGTGCTTCAGTTTACAGTGCTTCAGTTTACAGTGCTTCAGTTTACAGTGCTTCAGTTTACAGTGCTTCAGTTTACAGTGCTTTGCTTTACAAGACTTCACTAATGCAGCAGTTTTCAATTACACACATTCTTCATTTTGTCAGACTTCCTTCAATAAATATATTCACCACTCACTGTAATCTAAGAATGAAAATATTTTAGGGTAAGTAATGTGTGTACTGTATAAGCATTTTTTTTAGGCCTAGCTCAATTACTTGCTAATATATGATAGTGTAAACATGTTATCAGGCTTTTATATGCATTTGAAAGTGTAAAATGGCTATACAGTGGGCCCTCGACTAACGATATTAATTGGTACCCGAGTATGAATATCGTTAGTCGAGTTTTTTTTAGCGTTAGTCGAGGCAAAATGTTAGCGTTAACATGTATCGTTAGTCGGATTTAACGTTAGATGATGCCATCGTTGGTCAATGGTCCACTGTATTTCACTTTACAGCAATTTTCGCTTTACAGCAGTAGCCCAGAACCTAACCTGCTGTATAAGTGGGGCCCTCCTGTATTTTGCTGTTTTGTTTTGGCTTTGTATTATTTGGAAGCTTCATTTATAACTATTGTAAACGTTTGGTAAGTGTCAGTTCACTTTCAGTTTCTGTGTTGAAGAGGAGTACTCATGTATGTATGTATTTGCTCACCATTTTCATTCTTTAACCCTTAAACTGTCCAAACATAGTTATATGTTTGCTTGCATAGTGCTCTGAACATAGATCAACGTTTTATTTTTCATTCCTTCAAAATTGGGGCAATAGGCCTGAGTGGCCGAGACATGAGATAGTGGGTCTTAACACTTGGTGTGCACAGTATTAAAAAAATCTGGGATCACTTAGTGCCATGTGGGAGCACCAGTTCCAATGAGCACCAGCTAGAGCAAATAGCTGGCAAACACCAGGGATTCACTGATGTCATGTTGCATTAACACTCCCCTTTTAAGAGGAAAGTAAAAATAGCTTAGATAAATACATGAGTGGATGTGGGTGGGAGTGAGTTGGACCTAACTAGCTAGTGCTACTGGGTGTAATGTCATGCTCCTTTCTTCAGTGGATATGACCTGGCTAGGTGGGTCATTGGTCTAAGCCGGGGTGACATGGACCTGCCTTGCATGGGCCAGTAGGCCTGCTGCAGTGTTCCTGCTTTCTTATGTTCTTATGTATTCGGCAGGCTGGCCAGCTGACTGGCTAGCTTTAGCTGCCTCTGGCTGTCTCTCTGTCTATATCTCTATCTATCTGTCTATATCTCTGTCTATCTGTAGGCTCCTGCCTACTTTCTGTACTCGACTGAAGAAGCCTACTGTGTAGGCGAAACGTTTCAGAATAAAGTTGCTTAAGTGTTGCCTATGTGTCTTAACAACCATCCTGTCGGTATTGTATACCATTTTGATATTCACATAGAAACTATGTATTGTGCCAAAACAAAAGCATTCACATTGCTAAACTCACAAACTAGTATTTAGTCACTTAGTATTTAGTCAACTTACTCCACAATTTGTAATAATTTAAGGTTAAGAATTAATCTAAGTTTGCCCGAAATGCCTAGCCATGCTAGGTGTCCTAGTGGCCCCCTCTGTAATTAGTATTTTATTACATGTAAACCACACAATAACCAAAATCTGTAAACCCCGCATTGTAATCCTTATAGAGAATAAACTTCGATTTGATTTGTTCAGGAATCAGGGAGCGGCTCATAAACCAACAGTTTTACAGCCGCTCCCTGAGACAGACAAGCAGATGGAAAGACAGACACACACACACAGGTAGACAGAAAGACAGATAAGCACAGCTAGACAGATATAAGCAGAGCTAGACAGACAGATAGATAAATAGACAGACAGATAGATAGATAGACAGACAGACAGATAGATAGACTGACAGGCAGATAGATAGACAGACAGACATGTTTGTGTGTAACAGTGAAAACAATTAAAGTGAGGGTTCCCTGGAGCAGTGCCATTTATCAAGTGTCACTGGGCTGTCAGCAGCTTACTGACACTTGTCATACCACCATTCTTCAAGGAGTTTCATATATACTCTGGGTGCACACAGGCAGACAGAAAGACAGATAAGCAGAGCTAGACAGATAGATAAACAGACAGACAGATAGATAGACAGACAGACAGACATGTTTGTGTGTAACAGTGAAAACAAATAAAGGAGGGTTCCCTGAGCTCACAATCATCAAGTGTCACTGCCTGTCAGCAGTTTACTGACACTTGTCATAACACCATACTTCAAGGTATACTCCAGATTGTCTAAAACATTGCTGGGACCTATAAATGCTCTGTATATATGTCTAGACAATAGTAAATGACCCAGGCAGGTGAAAATGTTCACCTGTCTGTGTGATTGTGACTATTTGAGTAGTATTATTTCAGTACCTAATTTTAGTGTCAGAACAAAGATTGGCTATGAAATCACAAGAACTATTATAAATTGTAATTATCAGAACATATATATAAATTGAAATAAAAACGAGAAGAAAAGGTATATCGGCAGCACATCTGCAAGTGGCAGGAGTCGAGGTCGCCATCAGGTGAGCATCCTGTAACATGTAGAAAAATGCATTCTTCATTTAAAAAAACTTTTTTTTTTTCAAAATATTCAGAGCACTATGTGAGTGAATGTAGATCTACATTTGGACAGTTTAAGGGTTAAAGTTCACACAATTTGTTTAAAAATTTTTACAGTTATTGTGTATTTCTAAGCATAAAGCAATAATTATTTAATATTTTGGTGTTGATGATAAACAGAAGAGCCTGAGTGTGAAGAGCAGATGGGTCTGGAGGACGGAGAGTTGTCAGATCTTCAGATTGTCGTTTCCTCAGTTCTAAATGATCAAGATTACTTCTATGGAAAGCAGAATGTTCGCTTAAATACCAAGTCTACTCCATCCATATCTGCTGGGGCCTGGGTGGCCGAGCCCAAACCTGATCAGTTTATTAGGGTCAGTTACTATGATATTTATGCCTCTTGAGATCTTTTATTAAATGTTAAGTTACAACATATTTTCATACACAAGATTTTCATCATTATCATAATTACCATTAGTTTATTACTTACTGTCATGAGGTGGCAGGCACTTGACACTGAGTGCAAAGATGGGTAATCCTGCCCATTTATCTTTCCTTTATTACAGAGAATACTTGACTGTTTGTGTTACTGAGTGGTGAGCAGTAGGGATGCCACATGCCTGTCCCCTGTTCATAGTAAATTAGTGTAAGGTGGTTCATTTAATGTTAGTAGAAGAATTATAAAATAATGTCTTTGATTTAAGTATATTAAATGAATGGTATCAGCTATTTTTCTTATAATGATTAAACCTCATTGATGACTACTAGAATATCATATAATTAACACAGTAGACCATCAGATAACACATGATTTGCTTCCATATCAAGCAGCCCAACTGCTAGGCAGACCGGGTCAGAAACAAAGTGTGATAGATTCTTCCATTCAGGCGAATTGTGGAGTGTTTGCTGATGAATGTTTAACAAGAAAGTGACAAAACCTACTATACAGACTTCATAAACTCAAACGTGATAATAGTGATAGAATTAAAAAATGTTTCACTTGTGATGGGAAAATAATAGTGAAAAGGTCAGACACGGGTCAAGGGTACAAAATAACAAATGAACATGACCTATCAATGTTCCTCCAAATCGCTGGTCTGACCTTGTCTGGTTAATCCAATAATCTCATCAATATTAACCATGTATAGTGCAACATGTATAGTGTAAATTACCTCACTTTTTATTGCATTTTTATTGCTGAATATATAATGCCTTACTTCTGTTCCTTGTTTTTTTTTTTTCTATCTCCTGTCTTGATAACAGTATTATCAATTAAAAAATTATATTGAAAAGGATTGTGCACTCATTTGTCTAGCAAAAAAGGGTATACATGTATATATTTTTTATAGTCAACTCCAAATGTCCTATTTTACTTACCCCCCCAAATTTTTTATTATAAAGTAATTATAGTTTTCTATATACTCTTGTTAATTAACCATAATAATTAGTTTTATTTATTTTCTAATTAAGCCACTTTAAACTTCCTTGTTCTAATATATTACTGGTTCTAGTATATATTTTTTTTACTATATTTTTTTTTTCAACACACCAGCCATCTCCCACATCATTCAACAATTTCACCATCACTCATATATAATCACTGTCTTTGCAGAGGCACTCAGATATGACAGTTTAGAAGTCCCTCCAAACTGCCAATGTCCCTAATCCCTCCTCTAAAGTATAGGTAGTAGGTTGGTAGACAGCAGCTACTCAAGAAAGCACTACTGTCCTAACAGGTCAGTGTAAAACCGAAGCCTGTATTTCTTTTACATGATGGTAGGATTGCTGGTGTCTTTTTTCTGTCTCATAAACATGAATGAGAAGAATGAGAAGAAGCTGGATGTCCTAGCTTTAACTGAAACAAAGCTGAAGGGGGTGGGAGAGTTTCAGTGGAGAGGAATAAATGGGATTAGGTCAGGGGTTTCAAATAGAGTTAGAGCTAAAGAAGGAGTAGCAATAATGTTGAAGGATAAGTTATGGCAGGAAAAGAGAGACTATAAATGGATTAATTCAAGGATTATGTGGAGTAAAATAAAGGTTGGATGTGAAAAGTGGGTTATAGTAAGCGTATATGCACCAGGAGAAGAGAGAAGTGTAGAGGAGAGAGAGAGATTTTGGGAAATGTTGAGTGAATGCGTGGGGAGTTTTGAACCAAGTGTGAGAGTAATGGTGGTTGGGGATTTCAATGCTAAAGTGGGCAAAAATGTTGTGGAGGGAGTAGTAGGTAAAATTGGGGTGCCAGGGGTAAATGAAAATGGGGAGCCTTTAATTGAGCTATGTGTAGAAAGAGGTTTGGTAATAAGTAATACATATTTTATGAAAAAGAGGATAATTAAATACACAAGGTATGATATAGCACGTAATGAAAGTAGTTTGTTAGATTATGTATTGGTGGATAAAAGGTTGATGGGTAGGCTCCAGGATGTACACGTTTATAGAGGGGCAACTGATATATCGGATCATTATTTAGTTGTAGCCACAGTTAGAGTAATAGGTAGATGGGACAAGAGGAAGGTGGCAACAACAAGCAAGAGGGAGGTGAAAATGTATAAACTAAGGGAGGAGGAAGTTCGGGTGAGATATAAGCAACTATTGGCAAAAAGGTGGGCTGGTGCAAGTATGAGTAGTGGGGGGGTTGAAGAGGGTTGGAATAGTTTTAAAAATGCAGTATTATAATGTGGGGCAGAAGTTTGTGGTTATAGGAGGGTGGGGGCAGGAGGAAAGAGGAGTGATTGGTGGAATGATGAAGTAAAGGATGTGATAAAAGAGAAAGAGTTAGCTTATGAGAGGTTTTTACAAAGCAGAAGTGTTATAAGAAGAGTAGAGTATATGGAGAGTAAAAAAAGGTGAAGAGAGTGGTGAGAGAGTGCAAAAGGAGAGCAGATGATAGAGTGGGAGAGGCACTGTCAAGGAATTTTAATGAAAATAAGAAAAAAATTTGGAATGAGTTAAACAAGTTAAGAAAACCTAGAGAATGAATGGATTTGTCAGTTAAAAACAGAGTAGGGGAGTTAGTAGATGTGTAGATGGAGGTTTGGGTAGATGGCGAGAATATTTTGAGGAACTTTTAAATGTCGACGAAGAAAGGGAAGCGGTAATTTCATGCACTGGCCAGGGAAGTATACCATCTTTTAGGAGTGAAGAAGAACAGGATGTGAGTGTGGGGGGGTGTATGAGGCATTACGTAGAATGAAAGGGGGTAAAGCAGCTGGAACTGATGGGATCATGACAAATGTTAAAAGCAGGGGATTATATAGTGTTGGAGTGGTTGGTATTTTTGTTTAATAAATGTATGAAAGAGGGGAAGGTACCGAGGGATTGGCAGAGAGCATGTATAGTCTCTTTATATAAAGGGAAGGGGGACAAAAGAGATTGTAAAAATTATAGAGGAATAATTTTACTGAGTATACCAGGAAAAGTGTACAGTAGGGTTATAATTGAAAGAATTAGAGGCAAGACAGAATGTAGGATTGTGGATGAGCAAGGAGGTTTCAGAGTGGGTAGGGGATGTGTAGATCAAGTGTTTACATTGAAGCATATATGTGAACAGTATTTAGATAAAGGTAGGGAAGTTTTTATTGCATTTATGGATTTAGAAAAGGCATATGATAGAGTGGATAGGGGAGCAATGTGGCAGATGTTACATAGGTGGTAAGTTAATAAATGCTGTAAAGAGTTTTTATGAGGATAGTGAGGCTCAGGTTAGGGTGTGTAGAAGAGAGGGAGATTACTTCCCAGTAAAAGTAGGTCTTAGACAGGGATGTGTAATGTCACCATGGTTGTTTAATATATTTATAGATGGGTTTGTAAAAGAAGTACATGCTAGGGTGCTCGGGAGAGGGGTGGGATTAAATTATGGGGAATCAAATGCAAAATGGGAATTGACACAGATGCTTTTTGCTGATGATACTGTGCTTTTGGGAAATTCTAAAGAAAAATTGCAAAGGTTAGTGGATGAGTTTGGGAGTGTGTGTAAAGGTAGAAAGTTGAAAGTGAACATAGAAAAGAGTAAGGTGATGAGGGTATCAAATGATTTAGATAAGAAAAATTGGATATCAAATTGGGGAGGAGGAGTATGGAAGAAGTGAATGTTTTCAGATACTTGGGAGTTGACGTGTCGGCGGATGGATTTATGAAGGATGAGGTTGATCATAGAATTGATGAAGGAAAAAAGGTGAGCGATGCATTGAGGTATATGTGGAGACAAAAAACGTTATCTATGGAGGCAAAGAAGGAAATGTATGAAAGTATAGTAGTACCAGCACTCTTATATGGGTGTGAAGCTTGGGTTGTGAATGCAGCAGCGAGGAGGCGGTTGGAGGCAGTGGAGATGTCCTGTCTAAGGGCACTGTGTGGTGTAAATATTATGCAGAAAATTCGGAGTGTGGAAATTAGGAGAAGGTGTTGAATTAATAAAAGTATTAGTCAGAGGGCTGAAGAGGGGTTGTTAAGGTGGTTTGGTCATTTAGAGAGAATGGATCAAAGTAGAATGACATAGAGAGTGTATAAATCTGTAGGGGAAGGAAGGCAGGGTAGAGGTCGCCCTCAAAAAGGTTTGGAAGGAAGGGGTAAGGGAGGTTTTGTGGGTGAGGGGCTTGGACTTCCAGCAGGCGTGCATGAGCGTGTTCGATATGAGTAAATGGAGACGAATGGTATTTGGGACCTGACGATCTGTTGGATTGTGAGCAGGGTAATATTTAATGAAGGGATTCATTGAAATCGGTTATTTTTATATAGCCGGACTTGAGTTCTGGAAATGGGAAGTACAATGCCTGCACTCTAAAGGAGGGGTTTGGGATATTGGCAGTTTGGAGGGATATGTTGTGTGTCTTTATACATATATGCTTCTAAACTGTTGTGTTCTGAGCACCTCTGCAAAAACAGTGATAATGTGTGAGTGAGGTGAAAGTGTTGAATGATGATGAAAGTATTTTCTTTTTGGGGATTTTCTTTCTTTTTGGGTCACCCTGTTTCGATGGGAGACGGCCGACTTGTTAAAAAAACAAAAATGCACGATTTCAGGTACATCTTGCTACTTCTACTTACACTTAGGTCACACTACACATACATGTACATGTTTATGTATACACACTCATCTGAGTTTTCTTTGATTTTTTTCTTAATAGTTCTTGTTGTTGCTTTTCCTTTCATATCCATGGGGAAGTGGAATAAGAATCTTTCCTCTGCAAGCCAAGCATGTTGTAAAAGTCAACTAAAATGCTGGTAGCAAGGGGCTAGTAACCCCTTTTCCCATATAACTTACTAAAAAGAAAAATGTGATGAATGGTTTTGAAAACCGACAAGTTGAAGAATTGAGACACTTATGCAACACATGGGAATCTTTATTGAAGAAACGTTTCGCCACACAGTGGCTTCATCAGTCCAATACAAATACTTGTCGGTTTTCAAAACCATTCATCACATCTGTCAGACACTGCAACATCATGGAATCTTGGTACAAAGACTTCAACGCTTGCCCAAACCTTTGGACGATGACCTACTTACTTTAGTGGCAGGTCCCACTAAGATCCCGCCTCCTCCTGCTTCAACTCATCTCACCGCAGTATATAAGCCACCTCTCTGGCCCTATGCTGCACTTACTACAAGAGTGATGGACTGAACACATCGTATCCAGGTTGAGGGACTGATTACCTCATACTTCTACTCTCCTTACCCATTTCTACTTTGTATTGGACTGATGAAGCCACTGTGTGGCGAAACGTTTCTTCAATAAAGATTCCCATGTGTTGCATAAGTGTGTAAAAAGAAAAAGAAGAAAACTATATTGTTTATCAGTTTATATTATTCAGCAATACCAGGTGCTAAAGCAGGTGCTAATCAGTGTGCTCAGTCAGTTGCTAAAGTGTTATCATTTTAAGTTTAACTTACTATACTCAGTAACTCATTCTTTTTTGTTTTAATTAATAGTCTCAATCCATATATTCATCCTTGATAGTAGTTGTTAGCAACTGGTTTACAATTTATTTTTTTAAAGCTTGTCCCTTAGTTACTTTTATTTGATTCTTAGCTACATTCTTCATTACTCTTATGAATGCAAATATTGATCCTGATACTAGCCTCTTGTTAAACAGCACAAATAATCCTAACAATAACTGCCATTACTACACTGCCAGTCAGGCTGAGGCTGTACTCAGTGCCAACAAGAACATAACGGTAATCAAGTACAATATCAGGTCATTGAGTAAACACTATGATGACCTCCTTGCGCTTCTAAATTCTCTAAATGTTAACATATCTTTTATCATTCTCACTGAAACATGACTTAACAAACATCTTTGCCTTACCTGGTTACACAGCCATACACAACTGCAAGCCTGATCAGTCAGGAGGAGGTACTGCTATATACTACTCTAAGGAACTATAATGACTTGCCAGTTGATGGGTTCATGAGTGATGAAGTAAACCATAGAATTGATGAAGGAAAAAAGGTGAATGGTGCATTGAGTTATCTGTGGAGACAAAGAACAATATCCATGGAGGCAAAGAAGGGAATGTACGAGAGTATAGTGGTACCAACACTCTTATATGGGTGTGAAGCATGGGTTGTAAATGCTGCAGTGAGGAGGCAGCTAAAGGCAGTGATGTCATGTCTAAGGGCAATGTGTGATGTAAGTATTATGCAGAGAATTCCAAGTGTGGAAATTAAGAGGAGGTGCAAAGTTATTAAAAGTATTAGAGTGCTCAAGAGGGGCTGTTGAGGTGGTTTGGTCATTTAGAGAGAATAGAACAAAGTAGAATGACTTGGAGAGCTTATAAATCTGTTAGGGAAGGAAGACATGTCCGTTGGAGGGAGGGGGTATAGGAGGTTTTGTGGGCAACGGACTTGGACTTCCAGCAAGCATGTGTGAGTGTGTTAGATAGGATTGAATGGAGACAAATGGTTTTTGGGACCTGATGAGCTGTTGGAGTGTGAGCAGGGTAATATTTTGTGAAGGAATTCACGGAAACTGGTTAGCTGGACTTGAGACCTGGAAATGGGAAGTACAGTGTCTTCACTCTAAAGGAGCGGTTTAGGATATTGGCAGTTTGGAGGGACATCTAAACTGTCATTTCTGAGTGCCTCTGCAAAGACAGTGGTTATGTATGAGTGATGGTGAAAGTGTTGAATGATGATGAAAGTTTTTTCTTTCTTTTTGGGTTTTTCTTTCTTTTTGGGTCACCCTGCCTTGGTGGGAAACAGCTAATGTGTTAAAAAAATTCAGTGTACCCCCTTTTTTTCATTACACTCTGTTTTCAATATCATAACTACTGTGTTATCTGACAGTCAACTTTTTTTTTTATTAACACTGGCCGATTCCCACCTAGGCAGGGTGGCCTGAAAAAGAAAAACTTTCACCATCATTCACTCCATCACTGTCTTGCCAGAAGGGTGCTTTACACTACAGTTTTTAAACTGCAACATTAACACCCCTCCTTCAGAGTGCAGGCACTGAACTTCCCATCTCCAGGGCTCAAGTCTGGCCTGCCGGTTTCCCTGAACCCCTTCATAAGTGTTACTTTGCTGACACTCCAACAGCACATCAAGTATTAAAAACCATTTGTCTCCATTCACTCCTATCAAACACACTCACGCATGCCCGCTGGAAGTCCAAGCCCCTCGCACACAAAACCTCCTTTACCCCCCTCCCTCCAACCTTTCCTAGGCCGACCCCTACCCCGCCTTCTATCCACTACAGACTGATACACTCTTGAAGTCATTCTGTTTCGCTCCATTCTCTCTACATGTCCGAACCACCTCAACAACCCTTCCTCAGCCCTCTGGACAACAGTTTTGGCACTCCTGCACCTCCTCCTAACTTCCAAACTATGAATTCTCTGTATTATATTCACACCACACATTGCCCTCAGACATGACATCTCCACTGCCTCCAGCCTTCTCCTCGCTGCAACTTTCATCACCCATGCTTCACACCCATATAAGAGCATTGGTAAAACTATACTCCCATACATTCCCCTCTTTGCCTCCAAGGACAAAGTTCTTTGTCTCCACAGACTCTTAAGTGCACCGCTCACCCTTTTCCCCTCATCAGTTCTATGATTCACCTCATCTTTCATAGACCCATCCGCTGACATGTCCACTCCCAAATATCTGAATACATTCACCTCCTCCATACTCTCTCCCTCCAATCTGATATTCAGTCTTTCATCACCTAATCTTTTTGTTATCTTCATAACCTTACTCTTTCCTGTATTCACTTTTAATTTTCTTCTTTTACATACCCTACCAAATTCATCCACCAACCTCTGCAACTTCTCTTCAGAATCTCCCAAGAGCACAGTGTCATCAGCAAAGAGCAACTGCGACATCTCCCACTTTATGTGTGATTCTTTATCTTTTAACTCCACGCCTCTTGCCAAGACCCTCGCATTTACTTCTCTTACAACCCCATCTATAAATATATTAAACAACCACGGTGACATCACACATCCTTGTCTAAGGCCTACTTTTACTGGGAAATAATCTCCCTCTTTCCTACATACTCTAACTTGAGCCTCACTATCCTCATAAAAACTCTTCACTGTTTCAGTAACCTACCTCCTATACCATACACCTGCAACATCTGCCACATTGCCCTCCTATCCACCCTGTCATATGCCTTTTCCAGTTCCATAAATGGCACAAAACCCTCTTTAGCCTTATCTAAATACTGTTCACTTATATGTTTCACTGTAAACACCTGGTCCACACACCCCCTACCTTTCCTAAAGCCTCCTTGTTCATCTGCTATCCTATTCTCCGTCTTACTCTTAATTCTTTCAATAATAACTCTACCATACACTTTACCAGGTATACTCAGCAGACTTATCCCCCTATAATTTTTGCACTCTCTTTTGTCCCCTTTGCCTTTATACAAAGGAACTATGCATGCTCTCTGCCAATCCCTAGGTACCTTACCCTCTTCCATACATTTATTAAATAATAGCACCAACCACTCCAAAACTATATCCCCACCTGCTTTTAACATTTCTATCTTTATCCCATCAATCCCGGCTGCCTTACCCCCTTTCATTTTACCTACTGCCTCATGAACTTTCCCCACACTCACAGCTGGCTCTTCCTCACTCCTACAAGATGTTATTCCTCCTTCCCCTATACACAAAATCACAGCTTCCCTATCTTCATCAACATTTAACAATTCCTCAAAATATTCCCTCCATCTTTCCAATACCTCTAACTCTCCATTTAATAACTCTCCTCTCCTATTTTTAACTGACAAATCCATTTGTTCTCTAGGCTTCCTTAACTTGTTAATCTCACTCCAAAACTTTTTCTTATTTTCAACAAAATTTGTTGATAACTTCTCACCCACTCTCATTTGCTCTCTTTTTACATTGCTTCACCTCGCTCTTAACCTCTCTTTTTCTCCATATACTCTTCCCTCCTTGCATCACTTCTACTTTGTAAAAACTTCTCATATGCTAACTTTTTCTCCCTTACTACTCTCTTTACATCATCATTCCACCAATCGCTCCTCTTCCCTCCCTCACCCACTTTCCTGTAACCACAAACTTCTGTTGAACACTCTAACACTACATTTTTAAACCTACCCCATACCTCTTCAACCCCATTGCCTATGCTCTCATTAGCCCATCTATCCTCCAATAGGTGTTTATATCTTACCCTAACTGCCTCCTCTTTTAGTTTATAAACCTTCACCTCTCCCTTCCCTGATGCTTCTATTCTCCTTGTATCCCATCTACCTTTTACTCTCAGTGTAGCTACAACTAGAAAGTGATCTGATATATCTGTGGCCCCTCTATAAACATGTACATCCTGAAGTCTACTCAACAGTCTTTTATCTACCAATACTTAATCCAACAAACTACTGTAATTTTGCCCTACATCATATCTTGTATACTTATTTATCCTCTTTTTCTTAAAATATATATTACCTATAACTAAACCCCTTTCTATACAAAGTTCAATCAAAGGGCTCCCATTATCATTTACACCTGGCACCCCAAACTTACCTACCACACCCTCTCTAAAAGTTTCTCCTACTTTAGCATTTAGGTCCCCTACCACAATTACTCTCTCACTTGGTTCAAAGGTTCCTATACATTCATTTAACATCTCCCAAAATCTCTCTCTCTCTCCTCTACATTCCTCTCTTCTCCAGGTGCATACACGCTTATTATGACCCACTTTTCGCATCCAACCTTTACTTTAATCCACATAATCCTTGAATTTACACATTCATATTCTCTTTTCTCCTTCCATAACTGATCCTTCAACATTATTGCTACCCCTTCCTTAGCTCTAACTCTCTCAGATACTCCAGATTTAATCCCATTTATTACCCCCCACTGAAACTCCCCTACCCCTTCAGCTTTGTTTCGCTTAGGGTCAGGACATCCAACTTCTTTTCATTCATAACATCAGCAATCATCTGCTTCTTGTCATCCACACTACATCCACGCACATTCAAGCATCCCAGTTTTATAAAGTTTTTCTTCTTCTCTTTTTTAGTAAATGTTTACAGGAGAAGGGGTTACTAGCCCATTGCTCCCAGCATTTTAGTTGCATCATACGACACGCATGGCTTACAGAGGAAAGAATTTTTTCCACTTCCCCATGGACAATAGAAAAAGTAAAAAAGAACAAGAGCTATTTAGAAAAAGGAGAAAAACCTAGATATATATATATATATATATATATATATATATATATATATATATATATATAAAATATATATATATATAATATATATATATAATATATATATACAGTGGACCCCCGCATAACGATGGCATCACATAGCGATTTTTCCGCATACCGATTACTTTTATCGCAAAATTTTTGCCGCGCATACCAATTAAAAACCCGCTTACCGATTTTCGTCCTAGACGCATCCAATGTGCCCTCAGCCAGCCTCACATGTGCCAGCCGTCCCATTGTTTACCAGCCAGCCTCCGCGGTAACATCCAAGCATACACTCGGAATATTTCGTATTATTACAGTATTTTCGGTGCTGTTTCTGGAAAATAAGTGACCATGGGCCCCAAGAAAGCTTCTAGTGCCAACCCTACACCTCAAAGGGTAAGAATTACTATAGAAATGAAGAAAGAGATAATTGATAAGTATGAAAGTGGAGTGCATATAGCTGACCTAGTCAAGCTGTACAAGAAACCCCAATCAACCATCGCTACTATTGTGGGCACCAGAAAGACAATCAAGGAAGCTGTTCTTGCCAAAGGTTCAACTGTGTTTTCGAAACAAAGATCGCAAGTGATGGAAGATGTTGAGAGACTCTTATTGGTGTGGATAAATGAAAAACAGATAGCAGGAGATAGCGTCTCTCAAGCGATCATATGTGAAAAGGCTAGGAAGTTGCATGAGGATTTAATTAAAAAAATGCCTGCAACTAGTGATGATGTGAGTGAATTTAAGGCCAGCAAAGGTTGGTTTGAGAGATTTAAGAAGCGTAGTGGCATCCATAGTGTGATAAGGCATGGTGAGGCTGCCAGTTCGGACCACAAAGCGGCTGAAAAATATGTGCAGGAATTCAAGGAGTACATAGAAACTGAAGGACTGAAACCTGAACAAGTGTTTAATTGTGATGAAACAGGCCTGTTCTGGAAGAAAATGCCAAGCAGGACCTACATTACTCAGGAGGAAAAGGCACTCCCAGGACATAAGCCTATGAAAGACAGGCTTACTTTGTTGATGTGTGCCAATGCTACTGGTGATTGCAAAGTGAAGCCTTTATTAGTGTATCACTCTGAAACTCCCAGAGCGTTCAGGCAAAAGAATGTCCTCAAGGATAATTTGTGTGTGCTGTGGAGGGCAAACAGTAAGGCATGGGTCACTAGGGAATTTTTCTATAACTGGTTACACCATGCATTTGCCCCCAATGTGAAAGATTACCTAACTGAAAAGAAATTAGAACTTAAGTGCCTCCTGGTGTTAGACAATGCCCCTGGTCATCCTACAGACGTGGCAGAGCGACTTTATGGGGACATGAGCTTCATTAAGGTGAAGTTTTTGCCTCCTAATACCACTCCTCTCCTGCAGCCCATGGACCAGCAGGTTATTTCCAACTTCAAGAAACTGTACACAAAAGCTCTGTTTGAAAGGTGCTTTGTAATGACCTCAGAAACTCAACTGACTCTAAGAGAGTTTTGGAGAGATCACTTTAATATCCTCAATTGTGTAAACCTTATAGGTAAGGCTTGGGAGGAAGTGACTAAGAGGACCTTGAACTCTGCTTGGAAGAAACTGTGGCCAGAATGTGTAGACAAAAGGGATTTTGAAGGGTTTGAGGCTAACCCTGAGATGATTATGCCAGTTGAGGAATCCATTGTGGCATTGGGAAAGTCCTTGGGGTTGGAGGTTAGTGGGGAGGATGTGGAAGAGTTGGTGGAGGAGGACAATGAAGAACTAACCACTGATGAGCTGATAGATCAACTTCAAGAGCAAGAGGCCAGACCTGGGGAAACTGGTTCAGAGGAGGGGACAGAGAAATTGAAGAAGTTGCCTACTACAAAGATAAAGGAAATCTGTGCTAAGTGGCTTGAAGTGCAAACCTTCATGGATGAAAATCACCCTCACACAGCTATTGCAAGCCGTGCTGGTGATTATTACACTGACAATGTTGTGAAACACTTTAGGCAAGTCATAAAGGAACGAGAGGTACAGGCCACTATGGACAGATATGTTGTGCGAAAGAAGTCCAGTGACTCTGAAGCTGGCCCTAGTGGCATTAAAAAAAGAAGGGAAGTAACCCCAGAAAAGGACTTACTACCTCAAGTCCTAATGGAAGGGGATTCCCCTTCTAAACACTAACACTCTCTCTCCCCTCCTCCCATCCCATCAATCATCACCAGATCTTCAATAAAAGTAAGTGTCATTTAATTGTGCATGCCTTTTTCAGTTTGTGTGTATTAAAATTAACATTTCATGTGGTAAAAAAAAATTTTTTTCATACTTTTGGGCGTCTTGCACGGATTAATTTTATTTCCATTATTTCTTATGGGGAAAATTCATTCGCATAACGATTATTTCGCATAACGATGAGCCCTCTTGCACGGATTAAAATCGTTAACCGGGGGTCCACTGTATAATATATATTTTTTTTTTTTTTTTTTTTTTTTTTTTTTCAACAAGTCGGCCGTCTCCCACCGAGGCAGGGTGACCCAAAAAAGAAAGAAAATCCCCAAAAAGAAAATACTTTCATCATCATTCAACACTTTCACCACACTCGCACATTATCACTGTTTTTGCAGAGGTGCTCAGAATACAACAGTCTAGAAGCATAAACATATAAAGATACACAACATATCCCTCCAAACTGCCAATATCCCAAACCCCTCCTTTAAAGTGCAGGCATTGTACTTCCCATTTCCAGGACTCAAGTCCGACTATATGAAAATAACCGGTTTCCCTGAATCCCTTCACTAAATATTACCCTGCTCACACTCCAACAGATCGTCAGGTCCCAAGTATCATTCGTCTCCATTCACTCCTATCTAACACGCTCATGCACGCTTGCTGGAAGTCCAAGCCCCTCACCCACAAAACCTCCTTTACCCCCTCTTTCCAACCCTTTCGAGGACGACCCCTACCCCTCTTTCCTTCCCCTATAGATTTATTATTATTATTATTATTATTATCTTCATTCATTCTAAAAATGGTGTGTTGCTGTTTGTTTATTCTGTACTAACTTGTACACAATATAAGAGTATTTGTATTGTGAGGTAATTATTATTATAATAAAAAAAATATTGAGGTAAATGTTTTACAAACTCTTACAAACGTACGCGAATGAACTAAAAGTAGACACATATTAATACGCATTTATTTCGCCTGACCAAGTGATCGCCCACTACCTGTTCAGTTTGTGTTCTTACATTGTCTCAACTCTGTATCTCATTCTCTCTCTCGTTTACTCTTTCGTTAACTAGTTGGCTCTCATTGACGATGGCGTCTAAGGTTAGCTGTGATAAAAAGAGAAGTCGTAAGCCTCTTGCTTTAGGTGCCAAGTTAGAGGATGATGGTGTGCCATTCTGGTTTTATTTAATAAACACCCTGCCATTCACTTCTCACACATTAATATTAATATTTTAAGGTACGTAATAAGTGTACTCTGTGTGTATCTTACCTTTTATTGTATTTTTAATGCCTATTTCTATTGCTAACTTTGATGTTGGTGAGGGACTCTTGATTTAGGGAATTGGATCTGTTCTCCAGTTCCCCGAATTAAGCCTGAATGCCTTCTACATCCCCCCAGGTGCTGTATAATCCTATGGGTTTAGTGCTTCCCCCTTGATTATAATAATAATAATATTGCTAACTTAATATAAGTTAGTGTAAACTTGTTGTCTGGCATTTATTGCGTATTTTATATGTGCTCTGATAATAATACTTGTAGAGCTGTGTGGTAGCCGGGTGGAGGGACAACATTGCGTTTTCTCTGCTCAGCCATCAGAGAAAACGTGTATGAATCTGCGTTTGGCCCAGCCACTCCCCCACTTCGCTTTTGTTTACAATTTTCGGTATGAATTATTCATTACTTCTCCCTTCGTTTATGATGGTATCTAAAGGTAGTTGTTAGAAATGATTAAATTCAGTGAACAAGGTATGTTGATGTTAATAATATGGCTCTGGGCCACAGTGTAGGTAGCCGGTAGGTGTAGCCCAGGCGGGCTACACCTACCAGCTACATGCACTGACTTCCTACAAATAAATACTACTTGCCTCTCTTCCTATATTAAGACTACACATATTTTAAGGTAAATAATGAGTGTACTGTATGTGTATTTTACCTCTCTGGGATGTTTTAAATATCGTATATTAAGTATGAGATGGGGAGCCAGGGCTACCTACACCTGGGCTACCTGCAGCTGACTTCCTACATATAAGTACTACTCACCTCTCTCCCTACATGAAGATTACAAATACTTTAAGATAAGTAATAAATGTACTGTGAATGTATTTTACTTTGTGTGTTTTTAATGCCTAGTTCTATTACTAACTTAATATAATTTAGTGTAAACTTGTTGTCTGGCATTTATATGCATTTATACATGGAAAAAATGGCGTTCTGCCTTCCGACGATGTCTGCTTTCCGGCGACAGCCTGGAACCTAACCCGCCGAATAAGTGGGGCCCTACTGTACTTCCCTGGGTGGTTGCTGTCTACCAACCTACTACCTATATATTGTCTAATTAAGTACTATGTATAATTTGTAAGTCTTTTTCTTTACAGTTTGACTTTGTCGAGCCGAGTAAGTTATCAGGAGTGATAACACAAGGGCGAGATGGTGCTGATGAATGGGTTGAATCTTTCACTGTCCGCTACTCTCCAGATGGTGAGACTTGGAATACTATAAAGGACTTAGATGGCAATGATAAGGTAGTCCCTCACTCATTATCTTGTCTATTAAATAATTTTACATGGAACCTCATTCCTTTTAACTTTTTTATTGGTTTTCCACATATGATTTTACATCCATTACACAAATATGGTATTTTGTAAGTACCAAAAATGTAAATACGTATA
This sequence comes from Cherax quadricarinatus, assembly GCF_038502225.1. NCBI lineage: Eukaryota > Metazoa > Arthropoda > Malacostraca > Decapoda > Parastacidae > Cherax > Cherax quadricarinatus. The sequence continues at coordinate 15,434,099 of NC_091335.1, read as the reverse complement.
GATTTGATTGCATTAGATGCAGTAATATTATTTCAGGTTTTCCCTGGCAACTATGATGGAAGTACTCCAGTGAAGACAGAGTTTGACAGACTCATACAAGCACGTTTTCTGGAGATCAGACCTAAGACATGGAACAACAATATTGCCATGAGAGCTGATGTTCTTGGTTGTTTCCACCCATACCGTTAGTAATGTGTCTTCTTTGGCATGTAACTTATGTACTAGTTATTGATTTAAAAATGTTATGTTTTTAAATGCCTAACAAATCTGTTTCTTAGCCTTTAACTCTTTCACTGTCTCATACATACTCAGGGCCTCCTATGAGTGAAATACCCTGTAGTTTATGTTATTGGCTGCAGGATTGCTTATATAGATCTAAATTTTGAACTCAGCTCCCTCAGATAAGCTGTGATCAGTAAATTTTACCCTAGATATGAGAGAATGAGTCTGTGCAGTGAGTATGCACAGCACAGTATAACAAACATCTTGCCCCCATGCAGTGCATGTTGGATGTGTTTGGTTTAAAGTAGCATCTTCCAAGTGTTTTCTAGGATGATTTTTATGGTTTTATTGACTGTTTCTTGATATCAGTTGACAGAATAGAAGGCACTACCAAAATAGAAATGATTTTTATTGTTTCAGTAATGGAAGTAGCTTGAAATTAGGCTCAAAGTAGTAGAAATACAGTGGACCCTCGCCTAACGCTATTAATATGTTCATGAGAGCTCAACGTTAGGCGAAATTATCGTTAACCGAATTAATTTTCCCCATAAGAAATAATGGAAATCAAATTAATCCGTTCCTGACACCCGAAAGTATGAACAAAAAAACATTTTTACCACATGAAATATTAATTTTAATACACACAAACTGAAGAAGACATGCACAGTTACATGACACTTACCTTTTTTGAAGATCTGGTGATGATTGATGGGATGGAAGGAGGGGAGACTGTGGATGGTGTTAGTGTTTAGAAGGGGAATCCCCTTCCATTAGGACTTGAGGTGGCAAGTCCTTTTCTCCTTTTCCGGGGTTACTTCCCTTCTTCTTTTAATGCCACCAGGACCAGCTTGAGAGTCACTGGACCTCTATCGCACAACATATCTGTCCATAGAGGCCTGTACCTCCCGTTCCTTTATGGCATTCCTAAAGTGTTTCACAACATTGTCAGTGTAATAGTCACCAGCACGGCTTGCAATAGCTGTGTGAGGGTGATTTTTATCAAAAAAGGTTTGCACTTTAAGCCACATTGCACTCATTTCCTTAATCTTTGAAGTAGGCAACTTCTTCAATTTCTCTATCCCCTCCTCCGAAGCAGTTTCCTCAGGTCTGGCCTCTTGCTGTTGAAGATGATCTAGCAGCTCATCAGTGGTTAGTTCTTCATTGTCCTCCTCCACCAACTCTTCCACATCCTCCCCACTAACCTCCAACCCCAAGGACTTCCCCAATGCCACAATGGATTCCTCAACTGGCATAGGATTCCTAGGGTTAGCCTCAAACCCTTCAAAATCCCTTTTGTCTACACGTTCTGGCCACAGTTTCTTCCAAGCAGAGTTCAAGGTCCTCTTAGTCACTTCCTCCCAAGCCTTACCTATAATGTTTACACAATTGAGGATGCTAAAGTGATCTCTCCAAAACTCTCTTTGAGTCAATTGAGTTTCTGAGGTCACTACAAAGCACCTTTCAAACATAGCTTTTGTGTACAGTTTCTTGAAATTGGAAATGACCTGCTGGTCCATGGGCTGCAGGAGAGGAGTGGTATTAGGAGGCAAAAACTTAACCTTAATGAAGCTCATTTCCGCAGAAAGTTGCTCTGCCACGTCTGAAGGATGACCAGGAGCATTGTCTGATACCAGGAGGCACTTAAGGTCTAATTTTTTTTCAATTGGGTAATTTTTCACATTGGGGGCAAATGCATGGTGTAACCAGTCATAGAAAAAGTCCTAGTGACCCATGCCTTACTGTTTGCCCTCCACACCACACACAAATTAGCCTTGAGGACATTGTTTTTCCTGAACACTCTGGGAGTTTCAGAGTGATACACCAATAAAGGCTTCACTTTGCAATCACCACTAGCATTAGCACACATCAACAGAGTGAGCCTGTCTTTCATAGGCTTATGTCCTGGGAGTGCCTTTTCCTCCTGAGTAATGTAGGTCCTGTTTGGCATTTTCTTCCAAAACAGGCCTGTTTCGTCACAATTAAACACTTATTCAGGTTTCAGTCCTTCACTGTCTATGTACTCCTTGAATTCCTGCACATATTTTTCAGCTTTTTACTGAAAGCAGTGAAGAGTTTTTACGAGGATAGTGAGGCTCAAGTTAGAGTATGTAGGAAAGAGGGAAATTTTTTCCCAGTAAAAGTAGGCCTTAGACAAGGATGTGTGATGTCACCGTGGTTGTTTAATATATTTATAGATGGGGTTGTAAGAGAAGTAAATGCGAGGGTCTTGGCAAGAGGCGTGGAGTTAAAAGATAAAGAATCACACACAAAGTGGGAGTTGTCACAGCTGCTCTTTGCTGATGACACTGTGCTCTTGGGAGATTCTGAAGAGAAGTTGCAGAGATTGGTGGATGAATTTGGTAGGGTGTGCAAAAGAAGAAAATTAAAGGTGAATACAGGAAAGAGTAAGGTTATGAGGATAACAAAAAGATTAGGTGATGAAAGATTGAATATCAGATTGGAGGGAGAGAGTATGGAGGAGGTGAACGTATTCAGATATTTGGGAGTGGACGTGTCAGCGGATGGGTCTATGAAAGATGAGGTGAATCATAGAATTGATGAGGGAAAAAGAGTGAGTGGTGCACTTAGGAGTCTGTGGAGACAAAGAACTTTGTCCTTGGAGGCAAAGAGGGGAATGTATGAGAGTATAGTTTTACCAACGCTCTTATATGGGTGTGAAGCGTGGGTGATGAATGTTGCAGCGAGGAGAAGGCTGGAGGCAGTGGAGATGTCATGTCTGAGGGCAATGTGTGGTGTGAATATAATGCAGAGAATTCGTAGTTTGGAAGTTAGGAGGAGGTGCGGGATTACCAAAACTGTTGTCCAGAGGGCTGAGGAAGGGTTGTTGAGGTGGTTCGGACATGTAGAGAGAATGGAGCGAAACAGAATGACTTCAAGAGTGTATCAGTCTGTAGTGGAAGGAAGGCGGGGTAGGGGTCGGCCTAGGAAGGGTTGGAGGGAGGGGGTAAAGGAGGTTTTGTGTGCGAGGGGCTTGGACTTCCAGCAGGCATGCTTGAGCGTGTTTGATAGGAGTGAATGGAGACAAATGGTTTTTAATACTTGACGTGCTGTTGGAGTGTGAGCAAAGTAACATTTATGAAGGGATTCAGGGAAACCGGCAGGCCGGACTTGAGTCCTGGAGATGGGAAGTACAGTGCCTGCACTCTGAAGGAGGGGTGTTAATGTTGCAGTTTAAAAACTGTAGTGTAAAGCACCCTTCTGGCAAGACAGTGATGGAGTGAATGATGGTGAAAGTTTTTCTTTTTCGGGCCACCCTGCCTTGGTGGGAATCGGCCTGTGTGATAATAAATAAATAAATAATAATTTTTCAGCCGCTTTGTGGTTCGAACTGGCAGCCTCACCATGCCTTATCACACTATGTATGCCACTACGATTCATAAATCTCTCAAACCAACCTTTGCTGGCCTTAAATTCACTCACATCACCACTAGTTGCAATCATTTTTCTAATTAAATCGTCATGCAACTTCCTAGTCTTTTCACATATGATCGCTTGAGAGATGCTATCTCCTGCTATCTGTTTTTCGTTTATCCACACCAATAACAGTCTCTCAACATCTTCTATCACTTGCGATCTCTGTTTTGAAAACAAAGTTGCACCTTTGGCAAGAACAGCTTCCTTGATTGCCGTTTTCTTGGCCACAATAGTAGCGATGGTTGATTGGGGTTTTGTGTACAACCTGGCCAGCTCGGAGACACACACTCCACTTTCATACTTAGCTATGATCTCTTTCTTCATATCCATAGTAATTCTCACCCTTTTTGCTGTAGGGTTGGCACTAGAAGCTTTCTTGGGGCCCATGGTGACTTATTTTGCAGGTGCAATCACTAAAAAGGCTGTGATAATATGAAATATTCCGATTGTATGCTTAGAAGCGACCGCTGTGGCTGGCTTGTAAACACTGGCACCCACGGAACAAGTGAGGCGGGCTCAGGCCGCACGTGGATGCGTCTCGAATGAATCGCATTGAGGGAGTTTTTTAGCACTAGCCGAGGCAAATTTTTTGCATTAAAATGTATCGCTAGGCGGATTTAACGTTATGCGATGCATTCGTTAGGCGAGGGTCCACTGTATTTGATTTTTTACAATTATTCTGTGGATGGGTAAGGCCTCCTCTACACCTGTCAGTATGTTTGATGAGTTATTACTAAGGCTGCTTCAATTACTGGGATTTTAGAAACCATGACCAATCATTCCTAGTTATATTATGTTATCCGAGAAACAGAGTAGATCTTCAATTTTTTTTGTTTGATGATGATACAAATTGGAGGGCAAGAGTAATATAGAAGAGACCTGAAAATGTTGCTTTAGTGCTTGGAATACCTGCAGTGTTTTTTTTGGACTCAGTTTTTAAATTTTATTTTTTTGTAATTTTGTGCAAAATTGGCTGAATTATCAAATTTTGTGCACTTTATGGGATAGTTCTAATAGTTTAATGGGTGGTTTCTTGTGTTCAGTCGATAGGACAGATGGCATACTAGTGAAACAGCTGAGAATTTGGTCCAACCGAGTAACAGAATTGGCTTAACCCTTAAACGGTCCAAACGTATATGTACTTTCACTCGCGCAGCGCCCCGAGTATTTTGAAAAAAAAAAATATAAAAAAAGAGCACATTTTTTTAAGTATTATAGAATAAAAAACAAATTTTAGGGTGAGTACTTACCGAGATATGAGGCTGCGAAGTTAGCACTTGGCGATCAACTGATGGCAACATGGAGCACTGCCACTTGCAAAAATTCTACATATTTGCCGTTTTCTTCTGTTTTTTTTTTTTTTTTAATTTTCTTGGTTTTCATGATATGATAATTATGTTTTATGGCAAATCTTTTGATTTCAATGCCAATTGTTGTTTATACACCAATACTATATACGAAATTATTATCATATTGTCATAAACACACATGTACACACTGACAGGTGATTTTGTACACCTGGCTGAATCACATTCTATTATCTACAACTATATACAAGTATTTACATGTCCTACTTATGTGTGTGTTTCTAGAACTCCACAACTGTATGATACTCCATGAAGCATGGATTCATAGAGTGTCACCCCACACTGGTGACAAATAAATCGTGTGTCCTTCCACTGCTGGGGTCGTTTTTTGGTGGTAGCACACACAACACACTTTTTCTGGGCATTCTTCTTCTTTTGGGTAGGTGATATTGGTACCAGATAGTGACAGTTTGGAGTGATTCGGTCTGGCACTTTCCCCTCTGGCTGTGGTTGGGGGACAGGTTGTGGTGTGACAGGTCGCTGTTGAGGGGCAGGTACAGGTGTGGTACCATACTTTCTTGCTATCTGTTTGACAACATTCAGAGAGAATTCTGCAAAATGTTGTCATTTTCCAGTCTTTATTTTGTACATATTGAATGCATTGAGCACTGCAATGTCTACAAGGTGAAAAAACAGTTTTATATACCACTTGCGACTCCTACGCACAGTCAACAAATCCTGTCATCATGTCACACCTGTCAACTAGTCGCATATTGTTTGTATAGTCCACGACAGCAGCTGGCTTTACAATAGGTTCTTTGTTGAACTTGCTCAGTCTGTCTGTCTGTACCATCTCGTTTCTGTGGATGGTTAACAGCAATGTCACGTCCCGTTTGTCATGCCACGTCAGTGCCATGATGTCATTAGCATGAAACATTTGCACTGCACCTTCAACGCTGCCTCCATTGAATTTTGGCATATGTTTTCTATTTCTTCTCACTGTTCCACATATATCAGTATTGTTTACATGTAGGAAATCAGTGAGCATAGGGCTTGTATACCAGTTGTCTGTGTACAGTGTATGGCTCTTGCCAAGGTATGGTTCCATCATCCTGCAAACAACATCACCGGAAATGCCCAACATCCGTCTATCATCATCGAGTGTGTTTCTCCCGGTGTATACAATAACATCCAACACAAGACCACTCTCACAGTCACACATAACAAAAAGTTTTATACCAAAGCAATTACATTTGCTCGGTATATATTGCTTGAATGACAAGCGTTCCTTGAACAGAATCAAGGACTCATCAACAACAATGTTCTTGAAGGGATAAAAGTATGCACTGAATTTCTGCTTCGAATGCACAAACACTTCTGGATTTTGTATAGAAGGTCATTTCTGTTTGGCGTATTTCTGTCTGAGAAGTGCAACATTCATAGCAACAGAGTGAATCTGTTGCAGGGAAGGAGGTCACAGAAAACTGGAGTACTGATGAAGTGGTCTGTGGACCAGTAATTACGTATATTGTTCTTATAGATATGTGGCATAAGCATGACAGTGGCAAAGAATAAATACATTTCAGCCACTGTTGTGTCCTTCCACCTGTGCAGCCGTGACGATTCTCCAACCTCTGTTATGTTGTCCATGACATATCGGTAATAATTGTTTGTCTGGGTCACTATCAAGTTCATTATGGGCTCGTCAAAGTACAACTGGAAATAGTCTAACTCTGTAGACTCATTCATTATGGGACATTCTGGCTGGATACCACTTCCACTCAAATCAAAATCACAAGGCTGTGGCACGAATATGCTTTGTGTCCAATTCCACTCACAATCACATGGTGCAGGGTGGACCTGTGGCATGGGGCGAGGGGGAGCAAGGAGGAGGGACAGGAGTGGAGGCAGCACATGGTTGAGGGGATGCCGGGCAGTCCTTTGTCTGTCCACCCACCGCACCATGTGGTCCAGGCACCATGCCACCCACCACTACTTCCTCCATCCCCGCATACTCGCCTTCATGATCACTTTCACTGTCAGTTGCCGGGGTTTTGGATTGTGACCTGCCACGACCCTTGGGGATTGCATATGGCACACTTCCTGAACGTAGATAACGACACCTAAAAGTGCACTTCACTGGTGAATAATGAACTTCACTATCACTAGAAGAATCCTTGATTGGCATAAAATCAATCTCATCATCACTTACATCACTTTCACTATCACTAAAACACTGGGAAAATAATAGTTTCCTCTTGCAAAGTTACCTATGGGTAACACTCGCCACTCCAGAGGTGCTTGGCCCAGTGTGGCCACACTGGCTACCCCAGAGGTGATTGGCCCAGGGTCAGGTGTGGCTACCCCAGAGGTGATGGGCTGAGGGTCATCTGGGTTATCGTCGACATTTTCACTAATTCCTTGAATATTACTGGCCCCATTGGTGTCAGATTCACTAAACTCACGATCTGTATCACTTTCCTCGAATAGTAAAGTGTTAATACGATGAGGCGTGAGTAAATCATGAGGATGTGCCATGATGTTGAACCAGGATAGAACTGAGTGTAACTGGTCCTACCATGTGGTACCCAGGTGTCCCAGATTTTTTGTATACTGCACATACTGAGTGCGCACACCCCTTCTCTCATGTCTAGGCAACTGAAGTTGCATGACGATTTAATTAAAAAAATGCCTGCAACTAGTGATGATGTGAGTGAATTTAAGGCCAGCAAAGGTTGGTTTGAGAGATTTAAGAAGCGTAGTGGCATCCATAGTGTGATAAGGCATGGTGAGGCTGCCAGTTCGGACCACAAAGCGGCTGAAAAATATGTGCAGGAATTCAAGGAGTACATAGAAACTGAAGGACTGGTCCTACCATACATTACTCAGTCCCAGGTAAGCCCAGGTTACTTTGTTGATGTGTGCCCAGATTTTTTGTATACTGCACATACTGAGTGCGCACAACCCTTCTCTCATGTCTAGGCCCCTGGTCAACTCAGGCCTATTACGCCAATACCACTTTGAAGGAATGAAAAACAAAAGCTCTGTTTGAAAACGTATATATATATGTTTTATAGGGGCGCTACGCTTGAAGAGAACGTATATATAGAATCGTTTGGGAATCTTGTTTAAGGGGGTTGGAGGTTAAATAGGACTCAACGTGAGTGAAATTGCTGATGTGTAAATTGCACCCAGACTGCTAACTTTACACCTGTGTAATTCTGTAAATTTTAGATCAAATTTCATATTTTTGGTGTCCTTACCACTAATATATCAGAATTTAAATTATGCACACACACAGTGGAATAGCCTAGAAAATGACGTAGTGGAGGCAGGAACCATACACAGTTTTAAAACGAGGTTTGATAAAGATCATGGAGCGGGGAGAGAGAGGGCCCAGTAGCAACCGGTGAAGAGGCGGGGCCAGGAGCTAAGACTCGACCCCTGCAACCACAAATAGGTGAGTACACACACACACACACACTGCACTGCTCATAAAACACCGATGGGGATTTGAGGAAATGGAAGGCATGGACATGATTGGAGAAAGAGACTACATTGTAGGTACAATTCAGTCCGGAGAACATAAAGTAGTCATTGGAGTGATGTATAACCCACCACAGAACTGCAGGAGGCCAAGAGAGGAGTACGAAGAAAACAACAGGGTGATGGTGGACACACTGGCTGAGGTGGCAAGAAGAGCTCACTCGAGCAGAGCAAAGTTACTGGTAATGGGCAATTTCAACCACAGGGAGATCGACTGGGAAAACCTGGAGCCACATGGGGGTCCCGAAACATGGAGAGCCAAGATGATGGATGTGATACTTGAAAACCTCATGCATCAACATGTCAGGGACACAACCAGAGAGAGAGGGGAGGATGAGCCAGCAAGACTGGATCTTGTGTTCACCCTGAGCAGTTCAGACATTGAGGACATCACTTACGAGAGGCCCCTTGGAGCTAGCGATCACGTGGTCCTGAGTTTTGATTATATAGTAGAGTTACAAGTGGAGAAGGTAACAGGAACTGAAGGGGACAGGCCAAACTATAAAAGGGGGGGACTGCACAGGTATGAGAAACTTCCTGCAGGAGGTTCAGTGGGACAGAGAAATGGTAGGAAAATCAGTAAACGAGATGATGGAATATGTGGCAACAAAGTGCAAGGAGGCAGAGGAAAGGTTTGTTCCCAAGGGAAACAGAAATAATAGGAAGACCAAAACGAGTCCTTGGTTTACCCTAAGGTGTAGGGAGGCAAAAACTAAGTGCAACAGAGAATGGAAAAGGTACAGGAGGCATAGGACCCAGGAAAACAAGGAGATTAGTAGAAGAGCCAGAAATGAGTATGCACAGATAAGGAGGGAGGCCCAGCGACAGTATGAAAACGACATAGCATCGAAAGTCAAATCTGACCTGAAACTGCTGTATAGCCACATTAGGAGGAAGACAACAGTCAAGGACCAGGTGATAAGGCTGAGGAAAGAAGGTGGAGAACTCACAAGAAATTATCAAGAGGTATGTGAGGAGCTCAACACAAGATTTAAGGAAGTATTTACGGTAGAGACAGGAAGGACTCTGGGGGGACAGACCAGATGGGGACACCAGCAAGGAATACACCAACAAGTGTTGGACGACGTACATACAGATGAGGAGGAGGTGAAGAAACTGCTAAGGGACATCGATACCTGAAAGGCAATGGGACCGGACAACATCCCCCTGTGGGTCCTTAGAGAGGGAGCAGATATGTTGTGCGTGCCACTTACCACAATCTTCAACACGTCCCTGGAAACTGGGCAACTACCTGAGGTATGGAAGACGGCAAATGTAGTTCCCATTTTTAAAAAAGGAGACAGAAAAGAGGCACTAAACTATAGACCTGTGTCACTGACATGTATAGTATGCAAAGTTATGGAGAAGATTATCAGGAGGAGAGTGGTGGAGCACCTGGAACGGAACAAGAGTATAAACGCCAACCAGCATGGATTCATGGAAGGAAAATCCTGTGTCACAAACCTTCTGGAGTTTTATGATAAAATAACAGAAGTAAGACACGAGAGAGAGGGGTGGGTTGATTGCATCTTCTTGGACTGCAAGAAGGCCTTTGACACAGTTCCTCACAAGAGATTAGTGTAGAAGCTAGAGCATCAGGCGCATATAACAGGAAGGGCACTGCAATGGATCAGAGAATACCCGACAGGGAGGCAACAACGAGTCATGGTACGTAATGATGTATCACAGTGGGCACCTGTGACGAGCGGGGTCCCACAGGGGTCGGTCCTAGGACCAGTGCTATTTTTGTTATATGTGAACAACATGATGGAAGGGTTAGACTCAGAAGTGTCCCTGTTTGCAGATGATGTGAAGTTAATGAGGAGAATTAAATCAGATGAGGACCAGGCAGGACTTCAAAGAGACCTGGACAGACTGGACACCTGGTCCAGCAAATGGCTTCTTGAATTTAATCCTGCCAAATGCAAAGTCATGAAGATAGGGGAAGGGCACAGAAGACCACAGACAGAGTATAGGCTAGGTGGCCAAAGACTTCAAACCTCACTCAAGGAGAAAGATCTTGGGGTGAGTATAACACCGAGCATGTCTCCGGAAGCACACATCAACGAGATAACTGCTGCAGCATATGGGCGCCTGGCAAACCTGAGAACAGCATTCCGATACCTTAGTAAGGAATCGTTCAAGACACTGTACACCATGTATGTCAGGCCCATACTGGAGTATGCAGCACCTGTTTGGAACCCCCACTTGATAAAGCATGTCAAGAAACTAGAGAAAGTACAAAGGTTTGCGACAAGGTTAGTTCCAGAGCTAAGGGGAATGCCCTATGAAGAATGATTAAGGGAAATCGGCCTGACGACACTGGAGGACAGGAGGGTCAGGGGAGACATGATAACGACATATAAAATACTGCGTGGAATAGACAAGGTGGACAAGGACAGGATGTTCCAGGGAGGGGACACAGAAACAAGAGGCCACAATTGGAAGTTGAAGACACAGATGAGTCAGAGAGATAGTAGGAAGTATTTCTTCAGTCATAGAGTTGTAAGGCAGTGGAATAGCCTAGAAAATGACGTAGTGGAGGCAGGAACCATACACAGTTTTAAGACGAGGTTTGATAAAGCTCATGGAGCGGGGAGAGAGAGGGTCTAGTAGCAACCGGTGAAGAGGCGGGGCCAGGAGCTAAGACTCGACCCCTGCAACCACAAATAGGTGAGTACACACACACACACACGTATATGCAGGACAAGCAACTGGAGGGTGGAAATCTTTAGCTCAAGTACCTTCACACTTTTGGTGCATCATCAGAAGCTGTTCAATGTTGCAAAGGAGCAACCAAAGCAGGGAGAGGTCTCAGATTAGCGTAGGTGTCATTGGCCACGGTTACCCTTAGACAGAGTTAAGGGTAACCATGGTCGGTGACACCTACACTACTCTGAGACCTCTCTTCCTGCTTTGGTTGCTCCCTTGCAACATAGCACAGCTCCTGATCATGCACTGAGAAGTGTGAAAGTACTTGAGCTAAGATTTCCACCCTCCTCCTCTGTGGCTTGTCCTGCATAGTTAAGATCGCCCATCTGCGATTGTTTGTAACACACACACACACACACACACACACACACACACACACACACACACACACACATATACACATGTATATATATTTTTTTAACAAGTTGGCCGTCTCCCACCGAGGCAGGGTGACCCAAAAATAAAGAAAATCCCCCAAAAATAAATACTTTCATCAACATTCAACACTTTCACCTAACTCATACATAATCACTGTTTTTACAGAGATGCCCAGAACACAACAGTTTAGAAGCATATACATATAAAGATACACAACATATCCCTCCAAACTGCCAATATCCCAAACCCCTCCTTTAAAGTGCAGGCATTGTACTTCCCATTTCCAGGACTCAAGTCCGGGTATATAAAAATAATCGGTTTTCTTGAATCCCTTCACTAAATATTACCCTGCTCATGCTCCAATAGCTTGTCAGGTCCCAAAAACCATTCGACTCCATTCACTCATATCTAACACGCTCGTGCACGCTTGCTGGAAGTCCATGTCTCTCGCCCACAAAATCTCCTTTACCCCCTCCCTCCAACCTTTTTGAGGATTACTCCTACCCTACCTTCCTTCCCCTACAGATTTATACACTCTCCATGTCATTCTACTTTTCATCCATTCTCTCTAAATAATCATACCACTTCAACAACCCCTCTTCAGCCCTCTGACTAATACTTTTATTAACTCCACACCTCCTAATTTCCACACTTCAAATTCTCTGCATAATATTTACACCACACATTGCCCTTAGACAGGACATCTCCACTGCCTCCAACTGCCTCCTCACTGCAGCATTTACAAACCAAGCTTCACACCCATAAAAGAGTGTTGGTACCACTATACCTTCGTACATTCCCTTATTTGCCTCCATTGACAATATTTTTTTTCTCCACATATACCTCAATGCACCACTCACCTTTTTTCCCTCATCAATTCTATGGTTAACTTAATCGTTCATAAACCCATCTGCTGACACATCAACTCCCAAATATCTGAAAACATTCTCTTCTTCCATACCCCTTCTCTCCAATGT
>NC_091335.1:15327879-15421422 GCF_038502225.1 Cherax quadricarinatus | reverse complement strand
TGTACATGTTTATAGAGGGGTAACTGATATATTGGATCATTATTTAGTTGTAGCTACAGTTTTAGTAAAGGTAGATGGGACAAAAGGAAAATGACAACAAGAGAGAGGTGAAAGTGTATGAACTAGGGAGGAGGAAGTTAGGGTGAGATATAAGCAACTATTGGCAGAATGACGAGCTACTGCAAGTATGAGTAGTGGGGGGCTTGAAGAGGGTTGGAATAGTTTTAAAAATGCAGTATTAGAATGTGGGGCAGAAGTTTGTGGCTATAGGAGCATGAGTGCAGGAAGAAAGAGGAGTGATTGGTGGAATGATGAAGTAAAGGGTGTGATAAAAGAGAAAAAGGTAGCTTATGAGAGGTTTTTAAAAAGCAGAAGTGTTATAAGAAGAGCAGAGTATATGGAGAGTAAAAGAAAGGTGAAGAGAGTGGTGAGAGAGTGCAAAAGGAGAGCAGATGATAGAGTGGGAGAGGCACTATCAAGAAATTTTGATGAAAATAAGAAAAAATTTTGGAGTGAGAGAAACAAGTTAAGAAAGCCGAGGGAAAGTATGGATTTGTCAGTTAAAAACAGAGTAGGGGAATTAGTAGATGGGAAGCTGGAGGTATTGGGTAAATGGCGGGAATATTTTGAGGAACTTTTAAATGTCAGTGAAGTAAAGGAAACAGTAATTTCATGCACTGGCCAGGGAGGTATAACATCTTTTAGGAGTGAACAAGAGCAGGATGTGAGTGTGGGGGAGGTACGTGAGGCATTATGTAGAATGAAAGATGGTAAAGCAGCTGGAACTGATGGGATCATGACAGAAATGTTAAAAGCAGGGGGGGATATTGTGTTGGAGTGGTTGGTATTTTTCTTTAATAAATGTATGAAAGAGGGGAAGGTACCTAGGGATTGGCAGAGATCTTGTATTGTTCCTGTATGTAAAGGGAAGGGGGAAAAAAAGATATTAAAATTTATAGGGGAATGAGTTTACCGTGTATACCAGGAAAAATGTACAGTAGGGTTATTATTAAAAGAATTAGAGGTAAGACAGAGGGTAGGATTGCAGATGAGCAAGGACACTTTAGAGTGGGTAGGGGATGTGTAGATCAAGTGTTTACATTAAAGCATATATGTGAACAGTATTTAGATAGAGGGAGGAAAGTTTTCATTTCATTTATGGATTTAGAAAAGGCATATGATAGAGTGGATAGGGGAGCAATGTGGCAGACGTTGCAAGTATATGGAATAGGTAGTGAGTTACTAAATTCTGTAAAGAGTTTTTATGAGGATAGTGAGGCTCAGGTTAGGGTGTGTAGAAGAGAGGGAGAATACTTCCCGGTAAAAGTAGGTCTTAGACAGGGATGTGTAATGTCACCATAGTTGTTTAATATATTTATAGATGGGGTTGTGAAAGAAATAAATGCTAGGGTGTTGGGGAGAGGGGTAGGATTAAATTATGGGGAATCAAGTACAAAATGGGAGTTGACACAGTTACTTTTTGCTGATGATACTGTGTTGGAGTTTACCTGGAGAGAGTTCCGGGGGTCAACGCCCCCGCGGCCCGGTCTGTGACCAGGCCTCCTGGTGGATCAGAGCCTGATCAACCAGGCTGTTACTGCTGGCTGCACGCAAACCAACGTACGAGCCACAGCCCGTCTGGTCAGGAACCGACTTTAGGTGTTTGTCCAGTGCCAGCTTGAAGACTGCTAGGGGTCTGTTGATAATCCCCCTTATGTATGCTGGGAGGCAGTTGAACAGTCTCGGGCCCCTGACACTTATTGTATGGTCTCTTAACGTGCTAGTGACACCCCTGCTTTTCTTTGGGGGGATGTTGCATTGTCTTCCAAGTCTTTTGCTTTCGTAGTGAGTGATTTTCGTGTGCAAGTTCGGTACTAGTCCCTCTAGGATTTTCCAGGTGTATATAATCATATATCTCTCCCGCCTGCATTCCAGGGAATACAGGTTCAGGAACCTCAAGCGCTCCCAGTAATTGAGGTGTTTTATCTCCGTTATGTGCACCGTGAAGGTTCTCTGTACATTTTCTAGGTCAGCAATTTCACCTGCCTTGAAAGGTGCTGTTAATGTGCAGCAATATTCCAACCTAGATAGAACAAGTGACCTGAAGAGTGTCATCATGGGCTTGGCATCCCTAGTTTTGAAGGTTCTCATTATCCATCCTGTCATTTTTCTAGCAGATGCGATTGATACAATGTTATGGTCCTTGAAGGTGAGATCCTCCGACATGATCACTTCCAGGTCTTTGATGTTGGTGTTTCGCTCTATTTTGTGGCCAGAATTTGTTTTGTACTCTGATGAAGATTTAATTTCCTCGTGTTTACCATATCTGAGTAATTGACCACCACCAGGCCCGGTGGCCTGGTGGTGGCCCGGTGGCCTGGTGGCTAAAGCTCCCGCTTCACACACGGAGGGCCCAGGTTCGATTCCCGGCGGGTGGAAACATTTCGACACGTTTCCTTACACCTGTTGTCCTGTTCACCTAGCAGCAAATAGGTACCTGGGTGTTAGTCGACTGGTGTGGGTCGCATCCTGGGGGACAAGATTAAGGACCCCAATGGAAATAAGTTAGACAGTCCTCGATGACGCACTGACTTTCTTGGGTTATCCTGGGTGGCTAACCCTCCGGGGTTAAAAATCCGAACGAAATCTTATCTTATCTTATCTTATCTCATCGTTGAACTTCATATTGTTTTCTGCAGCCCACTGAAAGATTTGGTTGATGTCCGCCTGGAGCCTTGCAGTGTCTGCAATGGAAGACACTGTCATGCAGATTCGGGTGTCATCTGCAAAGGAAGACACGGTGCTGTGGCTGACATCCTTGTCTATGTCAGATATGAGGATGAGGAACAAGATGGGAGCAAGTACTGTGCCTTGTGGAACAGAGCTTTTCACCGTAGCTGCCTCGGACTTTACTCTGTTGACTACTACTCTCTGTGTTCTGTTAGTGAGGAAATTATAGATCCATCGACCAACTTTTCCTGTTATTCCTTTAGCACGCATTTTGTGCGCTATTGCGCCATGGTCACACTTGTCGAAGGCTTTTGCAAAGTCTGTATATATTATATCTGCATTCTTTTTGTCTTCTAGTGCATGTAGGACCTTGTCGTAGTGATCCAATAGTTGAGACAGACAGGAGCGACCTGTTCTAAACCCATGTTGCCCTGGGTTGTGTAACTGATGGGTTTCTAGATGGGTGGTGATCTTGCTTCTTAGGACCCTTTCAAAGATTTTTATGATACGGGATGTTAGTGCTATCGGTCTGTAGTTCTTTGCTGTTGCTTTACTGCCCCCTTTCTGGAGTGGGGCTATGTCTGTTGTTTTTAGTAACTGTGGGACAACCCCCGTGTCCATGCTCCCTCTCCATAGGATGGTAAAGGCTCGTGATAGGGGCTTCTTGCAGTTCTTGATGAACACGGAGTTCCATGAGTCTGGCCCTGGGGCAGAGTGCATGGGCATGTCATATATCGCTGTTCGAAGTCATTTGGAGTCAGGATAACATCAGATAGGCTTGTGTTAACCAAATTTTGTGGCTCTCTCATAAAAAATTCATTTTGATCTTCGACTCTCAGTCTGGTTAGCGGCTTGCTAAAAACTGAGTCATATTGGGACTTGAGTAGCTCACTCATTTCCTTGCTGTCATCTGTGTAGGACCCATCTTGTTTAAGTAGGGGCCCAATACTGGACGTTGTTCTCGACTTTGATTTGGCATAGGAGAAGAAATACTTTGGGTTTCTTTCGATTTCATTTATGGCTTTTAGTTCTTCCCGCGATTCCTGACTCCTATAAGATTCCTTTAGCTTAAGTTCGATGTTTGCTATTTCTCTGACCAGTGTCTCCCTACTTATTTCAGATATATTGACCCTTTTTAGCTGCTCTGTTATTCTTTGCCGTCGCCTGTAAAGGGAGCGCCTGTCTCTTTCTATTTTACATCTACTCCTCCTTTTTCATAGAGGAATAAGGCTTGTGCATACATCGAGTGCCACCAAGTTAATCTGTTCTAGGCATAAGTTGGGGTCCGTGTTGCTTAGTATATCTTCCCAGCTTATATCGGTTAGGACTTGGTTTACTTGGTCCCACTTTATGTTTTTGTTATTGAAGTTGAATTTGGTGAATGCTCCCTCGTGACTAATCTCATTATGTCGGTCTGGGGCTCTGCGCATGCATGTCTGAACCTCAATTATGTTGTGATCTGAGTATATTGTTTTTGATATGGTGACATTTCTTATCAGATCATCGTTGTTAGTGAAGATGAGGTCTAGTGTATTCTCCAGTCTAGTAGGCTCTATTATTTGCTGGTTTAAATTGAATTTTGTGAAGAGATTTAAAAGCTCGTGTGAGTGTGAGTTTTCATCAGAGCTGCCTCCTGGTGTTATTACTGCAACAATATTATTTGCTATATTCCTCCATTTTAGGTGCCTTAAGTTGAAATCCCCCAGGAGCAAGATGTTGGGTGCAGGAGCTGGAAGATTTTCCAGACAGTGGTCAATTTTTAACAGCTGTTCCTGTTATTGCTGGGACGTTACATCCGGAGGCTTGTAGACTACCACAATGACTTGGTTTTGGTTCTCAATCTTTACTGCTAAAACTTCCACTACATCATTTGATGCATTAAGCAGTTCTGTGCAAACAAGTGACTCTGCAATGTACAGGCCAACCCTCCCCCCCCCCCTTTTGCCTGTTCACTCTGTCACATCTGTATAGGTTGTAACCTGGGATCCATATTTCGTTGTCCAAGTGATCCTTTATGTGGGTCTCAGTGAAAGCCGCGAACATTGCCTTTGCCTCTGCAAGCAGTCCACGGATGAAAGGTATTTTGTTGTTTGTTGCTGGCTTTAGACCCTGTATATTTGCAAAGAAGAATGTCATCGGACTGGTGGTATTGTTGGTACTGGGGGGGGATTTTTTTCCTGCATTAGTATCTGTATCTGTTGGTTTGGAGTGGAGGCCATCGACTGTGGTTCCACTCCAGGAATAACTGGATTTGGTGTACGATTTCTGCCATTTCCTGCCAGTTCTTTTTTCTTCCTGGCACTGAAAAACCTCTCCCTCTTGAGTGGCTGTGACTTCCCAGGTTTTCCCATGGCCTGGATGTTTTGTATCTTTTTGTCCCCTTTAGATGGTGTGCCTGGCAATTTGTTATAGCACAGTCTTTCCTGTACTGAAGAGGTACACATTTCAGGGTGAAAAAGCTTACAGGAAGGGAGTTTGCATTTTCCTGTTGTCATATGGGCCCGACATTTTCTAGGGTGGTCATAGTTGCACGTCCCATCTGTTTTTCCAGATTTCCCATGTCTGCAGATACCAAGTGCATAGTATGTGCACAGGCTTGGTTTCCATTTGCCTTGGGTTTCTGTGACTGTATTCCCTGTTGGTGCATGTTTACCTGTCTTATTCCTATCCTGCCTAGCACCAACAATGGAGCTCCCACCAGTTGTTTGTGGAGTCCTCTTGTTTGCTATTTCCTGTGGTGTTTCTAGTTTGCAATATTGGTTTTATCTTATCTTTGACTATACTTGTTTCCCCACTACGGCTCCTGTCCCCTATGAGGTCATTTATATGCATTCCTTCCTGCGTATAATTCCCGACTACCTGGACAAAATCTCCAGCTTCACCATTACTGTCTCCCAGGACAGCACCTCCAGCTTCACCATTACTGTCTCCCAGGACAGCACCTCCAGCTTCACCATTACTGTCTCCCAGGACAGCACATCCAGCTTCACCATTACTGTCTCCCAGGACAGCACTATCAGCCCCACATTTACTGACTACCAGGACATCACCTCCAGCCTTTGAGTTTCTGACTATATGGCCAGTATCAAGGGCAGTACCATTCAGCCCAGACTTTTTATGTTCCCATCTGTTGTAGAAAGCTTCCAGGTTGTCTATGAAAGCAGCTTTGATGTTATCCTCTTTTAATACCCTTGTGATTTTAGTCCACAGATTTATCTCATTTGGGCATACCCAAAAACACTTCCCTGTTTTAATACTGCTTGTAGCTAGTTCTTGGATATCTGCACAAGGGGCGTGACACCAGTTTCCACAAAAATGACAATTTATCCATGTGGAAGCCCGTTTGTTTGATTGATTGCAGACTACACAGAGCTTCATAATGATTTGAATGGTTGATTTACTGTAATTCTACTAGCAACCTCTTGAATACTCTATTGATAACCTCCTTAAATGAAGCTCTAGCTATTTGTATTTTTATTTCTAACTGTACTTGTATATTAGGACAGCTTACTGGAGTACGCTCCTGTTTTATATTTATTGTTTGTGTTTGATAAGTTAGTGGACGAGTTTAGGAGGGTATGTAAAGGTAGAAAGTTGAAAGTGAGCATAGATAAATGTAAGGTGATGAGGGTATCAAACGATTTAGATAAAGAAAAATTGGATATCACATTGGAGAGAGGGAGTATGTTTTCAGATATTTGGGAGTTGACGTGTCGGCGGATGAATTGATGAAGGATGGGGTTAATCATAGAGTTGATGAAGGAAAAAAAGGTGAGTGGTGCATTGAGGTATTTGTGGAGACAAAAAACATTATCCATGGAGGCAAAGAAGGGAATGTATGAAAGTATAGTGGTACCAACACTCTTATATTGGTGTGAAGCTTGGGTTGTAAATGCTGCAGCGATGAGGTGGTTGGAGGCAGTGGAGATGTCCTGTCTAAGGGCAATGTGTGGTGTAAATATTATGCAGAGAATTCAGAGTGTGGAAATTAGGAGAAAGTTTGGAGTTAATAAAAGTATTAGTCAGAGGGCTGAAGAGGGGTTGTTGAGGTGGTTTGGTCATTTAGAGAGAATGGATCAAAGTAGAATGACTTGGAGAGCATATAAATCTGTAGGAGGAGGAAGGTGGGATTGGGGTCATCCTCAAAAAAGTTGGAGGGAGGGGGTAAAGGGGGTTTTTCTGGGCGAGGGACTTGGACTTCCAGCAAGCGTACATGACTGTGTTAGATAGGAGTAAATTTAGACGAATGGTTTTTGGGACCTGACGAGCTGTTGGAGTGTGATCAGGGTAATATTTTGTGAAGGGATTCAGGGAAACCAGTTATTTTTATATGGCCAGACTTGAGTCCTGGAAATGGGAAGTACAATTCCTGCACTTTAAAGGAGGGGTTTGGGATATTAGCAGTTTGGACTGATATGTTATATATCTTTATATATGCTTCTAAACTGTTGTATCCAGGTGTCTCTGCAAAGACAGTGATTATGTATGTGTGAGGTGAAAGTGTTGAATGATGATGAAAGTATTTTCTTTTTGGATATTTTCTTTCTTTTTGAGTCACCCTGCCTTGGTGAGAGATGGCCAACTTGTTGAGAAATAAATAATAGTTCAGTTAGTTCTACTACTTGTTATGTATGTAAACACAGGTATCATCTTTACTTCCTGTGTATGTACACACACACACACACACACACACACACACACACACACACACACACACACACACACACACACACACACACACACACACACACACACACACACACACATGCACACGCATGCACCAGGCATGAATAACAGAGAGGGCACTACAGTGGATTGGAGTATACTTGACAGGAAGGCATCAGCAAGTCATGCTACATGACAGGTTGTCAGAGTGGGCACCTGTGACAAGTGAGGTTCCACAGGGGTCAGTCCTAGGACTGGTGCTATTTCTGGTAGTATATGTGAATGATATAATGGAGGGAATAGATTGAGAAGTGTCCCTGTTTGCAGATGATGTGAAGTTAATGTGAGGAGAATTCTATCAGAGGAGGACCAGGCAGGACTACAAAGAGATCTGGACAAGCTGCAGGCTTGGTCCAGAAACTAGTGCAAGTTGCTATTATGCACTGGCTCCTGGAGTTCCACCCCACCAAGTGCAAAGTAATGAAGATTAGGGAAGGGCAAAGAAGACCACAGACAGTGTGCAGTCTAGGGGGCCAAAGACTATAAACCTCACTCAAGGAAAAGGATCTTGGGATTAATATAATACTGAACACATCTCTTGAAGCACACATCAACCAGATAACTGCTGCAGCATTTGGACGCCTAGCAAACCAAAGAATAGCATTCTGACATCTCAGTAAGGAATCATTCAGGACTCTGTACACCGTGTACATCAGGCCCATATTGGAGTAAGCAGCACCAATTTGGAACCCACACCTGGCCAAGATATTTGGGAGTGGACATGTCGGCGGATGGGTCTATGAAGGATGAGGTGAATCATAGAATTGATGAGGGGAAAAGGGTGAGTGGTGCACTTAGGAGTCTGTGGAGACAAAGAACTTTGTCCTTGGAGGCAAAGAGGGGAATGTATGAGAGTATAGTTTTACCAACACTCTTATATGGGTGTGAAGCATGGGTGATGAATGTTGCAGCGAGGAGAAGGCTGGAGGCAGTGGAGATGTCATGACTGAGGGCAATGTGTGGTGTGAATATAATGCAGAGAATTCGTAGTTTGGAAGTTAGGAGGAGGTGCGGGATTACCAAAACTGTTGTCCAGAGGGCTGAGGAAGGGTTGTTGAGGTGGTTCGGACATGTAGAGAGAATGGAGCGAAACAGAATGACTTCAAGAGTGTATCAGTCTGTAGTGGAAGGAAGGCGGGGTAGGGGTCGGCCTAGGAAAGGTTGGAGGGAGGGGGTAAAGGAGGTTTTGTGTGCGAGGGGCTTGGACTTCCAGCAGGCGTGCGTGAGCGTGTTTGATAGGAGTGAATGGAGACGAATGGTTTTTAATACTTGACGTGCTGTTGGAGTGTGAGCAAAGTAACATTTATGAAGGGGTTCAGGGAAACCGGCAGGCCGGACTTGAGTCCTGGAGATGGGAAGTACAGTGCCTGCACTCTGAAGGAGGGGTGTTAATGTTGCAGTTTAAAAACTGTAGTGTAAAGCACCCTTCTGGCAAGACAGTGATGGAGTGAATGATGGTGAAAGTTTTTCTTTTTCGGGCCACCCTGCCTTGGTGGGAATCGGCCAGTGTGATAATAAAAAAAAATAATAAAATAACCTGGCCAAGCATATCAGGAAATTAGAGAAAGTGTAAAGGTTTGCAGTGAGACTTGTCCTGGAGCTAAGGGCCATGTCCTAAGAGGAGAGGTTAAGGGAAATTGACCTGACAACACTGGAGGAGAGGAGAGATAGTAGGGGATATGACAACAGCATGTATAATACTGAGAGGAATTGACAAGGTGGACAGAGACATGATGTTCCAGAGATGGGACACAGCAACAAGGGGTCACAATTGGAAGTTAAAGACTCAGATGAGTCACAGGGATGTTAATAATAATAATAATATAATAATATCTTTAATTTCTACAAGTACATGTACAAGGTATACAGGCCTAGCTGACATCAGTGACATAGTATTATATTGAAAGCCTTTTGTTATGCAGAGCATTTTGGGCAAATTAGGTCACTTTTGTCCCAGGATGCAATCCACACCAATCAACTAACACCCAGGTACCCATTATTTCTGATAGGTGAACATGGACAACCAGTGTAAGGAAACACACCCAATGTTTCCACCCCTTTGCCGGGAATCGAACCCGGACCCTCACCCTGTGAAGTGAAAGCTTTTACCACCAGGTCACGGAAGTACTTTTTAAGCCATAGAGTTGTCGGGAAGTGGAATAGTCTGGAAAGTGATGCAGTGGAGGCAGGATCCATACATAGCTTTAAGAAGAGGTATGATAAGGCTCATGGAGAAGGGAGAGAGTGACCTAGTAGC
Source organism: Cherax quadricarinatus (assembly GCF_038502225.1). Taxonomy (NCBI): domain Eukaryota; kingdom Metazoa; phylum Arthropoda; class Malacostraca; order Decapoda; family Parastacidae; genus Cherax; species Cherax quadricarinatus. The sequence goes on along the minus strand of NC_091335.1, from coordinate 15,411,710 downwards.
GACCAGTGAAGAGGTGGGGCCAGGAGCTAAGACTCAGCCCCTGCAACCACAATTAGGAGAGTACACACACACACACACGCATATGCATGTGTGTGTGTACAGTCAGAGCCACCATCACTGCTGCAGATAGTGTCACTGAGCTGGTCCTAGGAGTGTCTCAGCAGTCAGGGTATGTGACAGTGTCACTGAGCTGGTCCTAGGAGTGTCTCAGCAGTCAGGGTATGTGACAGTGTCACTGAGCTGGTCCTAGGAGTGTCTCAGCAGTCAGGGTATGTGACAGTGTCACTGAGCTGGTCCTAGGAGTGTCTCAGCAGTCAGGGTATGTGACAGTGTCACTGAGCTGGTCCTAGGAGTGTCTCAGCAGTCAGGGTATGTGACAGTGTCACTGAGCTGGTCCTAGGAGTGTCTCAGCAGTCAGGGTATGTGACAGTGTCACTGAGCTGGTCCTAGGAGTGTCTCAGCAGTCAGGGTATGTGACAGTGTCACTGAGCTGGTCCTAGGAGTGTCTCAGCAGTCAGGGTATGTGACAGTGTCACTGAGCTGGTCCTAGGAGTGTCTCAGCAGTCAGGGTATGTGACAGTGCCAGTAAATAATCACACAAACCCATGACAGTCAGAAAAATGAGTTTATAACTAAAAATTGATAAAACTACTTCACTGAGAAGCCATCAAGAAGGCATTGTTTAAAGTACATCAGAAATTTGGCAGTCAACTGGAATATTATGAACAAGAATTGGCAGCTGCAGGAGTACAGTCAGGATGATTCACTTAGCTATTGTGAATCAAGTCTGGTCAGTACCAGATTGTTCTCTGGCAGTACTTTATAACTGCTATTCACTAACCATGATGAGAGCCTAGTAGGTTTAGTGGGCTATGAACCCTCAGTAGGGATTTAAAATAAAAATTTTTTACATGGGAATTTTTTTTTTTAACACATCGGCCATTTCCCACTGAGGCAGGGTGACCCAAAAAGAAAGAAAAAACTTCCATCATTCAACACTTTCACCATCACTCATACATAATCACTGTCTTTGCAGAGGCTCTCAGATATGACAGCTTAGATGTCCCTCCAAACTACCAATATCCCAAACCCCTCCTTTAAAGTGGCGGCATTGTACTTCCCATTTCCAGAACTCACATCTGGCTAACCATTTTCCCTAAATCCCTTCACAAAGTAGTACCCTGCTCACACTCCAACAGCTTGTCAGGTCCCAAAAACCATTCGTCTCCATTCATTCCTAACATGCTCATGCATGCTTGCTGGATGTCCAAGCCCCTTGCTCACAGAATTTCCTTTCCCCTTCCCTCCAACCTTTTCAAGGACGACCCTTACCTGCCTTCCTTCCTAAACAGATTTATATTTTCTCCAAGTCATTCTACTTTGTTCCATTCTCTCTAAATGATCAAACCACCTCAACAGCCCTTCTTCACCCCTCTGACTAATACTTGTAGTAACTCCACACCTCCTCCTAATTTCCACACTACGAATTCTCTGCATAATAGTTACACCACACATTGCCCTCAGACATGGCATCGCCACTGCCTCCAGCTGCCTCCTCACTGCAGCATGGGAATATTTTGTAGTATTAAATGTTCCTACAGATATGAATAATAACTCATCATGTATTCAGACATATTATGAAGGAAAAGTAGGAAGACTCATCAAATACAGTTATACCAACATATAAAGAATAAAAAGGCACAGTACTTGACTGGAACAATATACAAATAACCCACACATAATAGAATGAAATTTATGACTTGTAGGAGAATGAAACTTATGAAATGTAGTCATAAGTTTCATTTTCCTGTGTGCAGGTATTTGTGTATGATACCAATATATACAGACACAATAATACACAGCTATGAACACACATACATGCACACACACACTCATGCACCCGAAACTGCTGTATAGCCACATTAGGAGGAAGACAACAGTCAAAGACCAGGTGATAAGGCTGAGGAAAGAAGGTGGAGAACTCACAAGAAACGATCAAGAGGTATGTGAGGAGCTCAACATGAGATTTAAGGAAGTATTTACAGTGGAGACAGGAAGGCCTCTTGGGGGACAGACCAGATGGGGACACCAGCAAGGAATATACCAACAAGTGTTGGATGACATGCATACAGATGAGGAGGAGGTGAAGAAGCTGCTAAGGGACATCGATACCTCAAAGGCAATGGGACCTGACAACATCTCCCCGTGGGTCCTTAGATAGGGAGTGGGTATGTTTTGTGTGCCACTTACCACAATCTTCAACATGTCCCTGGAAACTGGGCAACTACCTGAGGTATGGAAGACGGCAAATGTAGTTCCCATTTTTAAAAAAGGAGACAGAAAAGAGGCACTAAACTATAGACCTGTGTCACTGACATGTTTAGTATGCAAAGTTATGGAGAAGATTATCAGGAGGAGAGTGGTGGAGCACCTGGAACGGAACAAGAGTATAAACGCCAACCAGCACGGATTCATGGAAGGAAAATCCTGTGTCACAAACCTTCTGGAGTTTTATGATAAAGTAACAGAAGTAAGGCACGAGAGAGAGGAGTGGGTTGATTGCATCTTCTTGGACTGCAAGAATGCCTTTGACACAGTTCCTCACAAGAGATTAGTGCAGAAGCTAGAGGATCAGGTTCATTTAACAGGAAGGGCACTGCAATGGATCAGAGAATACCTGACAGATATGGTAAACATGAGGATATTAAATCTTCATCAGAGTACAAAACAAATTCTGGCCACAAAATAGAGCGAAACACCAACGTCAAAGACCTGGGAGTGATCATGTTGGAGGATCTCACCTTCAAGGACCATAACATTGTATCAATCGCATCTGCTAGAAAAATGACAGGATGGATAATGAGAACCTTCAAAACTAGGGAGGCCAAGCCCATGATGACACTCTTCAGGTCACTTGTTCTATCTAGGCTGGAATATTGCTGCACACTAACAGCACCTTTCAAGGCAGGTGAAATTGCCGACCTAGAAAATGTACAGAGAACTTTCACGGCGCGCATAACGGAGATAAAACACCTCAATTACTGGGAGCGCTTGAGGTTCCTAAACCTGTATTCCCTGGAACGCAGGAGGGAGAGATACATGATTATATACACCTGGAAAATCCTAGAGGGACTAGTACCGAACTTGCACACGAAAATCACTCACTACGAAAGCAAAAGACTTGGCAGACGATGCACCATCCCCCCAATGAAAAGCAGGGGTGTCACTAGCACGTTAAGAGACCATACAATAAGTGTCAGAGGCCCGAGACTGTTCAACTGCCTCCCAGCACACATAAGGGGGATTACCAACAGACCCCTGGCAGTCTTCAAGCTGGCACTGGACAAGCACCTAAAGTCAGTTCCTGATCAGCCGGGCTGTGGCTCGTACGTTGGTTTGCGTGCAGCCAGCAGCAACAGCCTGGTTGATCAGGCTCTGATCCACCAGGAGGCCTGGTCACAGACTGGGCCGCGGGGGCGTTGACCCCCGGAACTCTCTCCAGGCACTCCAGGTAAACAGGGAGGCAACAACGAGTCATGGTACGTAATGATGTATCACAATGGGCACCTGTGACAAGCGGGGTCCCACAGGGGTCGGTCCTAGGACCAGTGCTATTTTTGGTATATGTGAATGACATGATGGAAGGGTTAGACTCAGAAGTGTCCCTGTTTGCAGACGATGTGAAGTTAATGAGGAGAATTAAATCAGATGAGGACCGGGCAGGAGTTCAAAGAGACCTGGACAGACTGGACACCTGGTCCAGCAACTGGCTTCTCGAATTTAATCCCGTCAAATGCAAAGTCATGAAGATAGGGGAAGGGCAAAGAAGACCGCAGACAGAGTATAGGCTAGGTGGCCAAAGACTGCAAACCTCGCTCAAGGAGAAAGATCTTGGAGTGAGTATAACACTGAGCATGTCTCCAGAAGCACACATCAACCAGGTAATTGCTGCAGCATATGGGCACCTGGCAAACCTGAGAACAGCGTTCCAATACCTTAATAAAGAATCGTTCAAGACACTGTACACCGTGTACGTCAGGCCCATACTGGAGTATGCAGCACCTGTTTGGAACCCCACACTTGATAAAGCACATCAAGAAACTAGAGAAAGTGCAAAGGTTTGCGACAAGGTTAGTTCCAGAGCTAAGGGGAATGTCTTATGAAGAAAGGTTAAGGGAAATCGGCCTGACGACACTAGAGGACAGGAGGGTCAGGGGAGTTATGATAGCGACATATAAAATACTGCGCAGAATAGACAAGGTGGACAAAGACAGGATGTTCCAGGGAGGGGACACAGAAACAAGAGGTCATAATTGGAAGTTGAAGACACAGATGAGTCAGAGAGATGTTAGGAAGTATTTCTTCAGCCATTGAGTTGTCAGGCAGTGGAATAGCCTAGAAAGTGATGTAGTGGAGGCAGGAACCATACATAGTTTTAAGACGAGGTATGATAAAGCTCATGGAGTGGGGAGAGAGAGGACCCAGTAGCAACCGGTGAAGAGGCAGGGCCAGGAGCTAGGACTCGACCCCTGCAACCACAAATAGGCGAGTACAAATAGGTGAGTACATTCACACAGACTTACAAGTGCACACACTCACACAAGCATGTAGGAACACACAAACACACACATAATCATACACACAAATATAAACACACACAATATACATTACATAAATAAACACAAATTACCATAAACACAAATCAACATATATACATATACAAATAGACACTTATCAATAAATTCACACTCACAAACACATGCATACACAAACACAAAAATTAACACACACATGCAAACACACTTGAAAATGCATGTTATGAAACTGCAGAGGTATGCAACAAGGTTTGTTGCTGAGCTAGAGAGCATGAGCTGTAAGGAGAGACTAGTGGAATTGAACCTAATGACATTGGAGGATAGCAGAACTGGGGGGGACATGATAACAAGATACAAAATACTCAGGAATTGATTATGTAGAAAAGGATAAGAATAATAATAATCTTTATTTCTTCAAGTACATGTATAAGGTATACAGGCCTAGCTGACATCAATGACATATGTACTACTATATAGAAAGTTCCTTATTATGCAGAGCATTTCAGGCAGATTAGGTCAGTTTTGTTCCCAGAATGTGACCCACACCAGTCACCTAACACCCAGGTACCTATTTTACTGATAGGTGAACATAGACAGCAGGTGTTATAAGGAAATGTGTCCTAATGTTTTCACCTGTACCAGGGATTGACCCCCCCAGACCTCAGTGTGTGAGCTGAGAGCACAAGCAATTGACCTATTTGAGAGGTGAGAAACAGTAGTTAAAGTCACAGATGAGCCATAGGGAAGTTAAGAAGTATTTATTAAGTCTCAGCATGGTCCAGAAGTGGTAGAAATAGGCTCCATACATAGTTTTAAGAGTAAGTATGATAGGGCCCACGAGGCTAAGAGGGAGTGAATTTGGAAAGTGGCAAGTTAAGAGGTGGGGCCAGGATCTGAGAATTGACCCTTGCAACAACAAATAGGTGAGTACACACACATACACTACTGATTATGTTAACTGTTATTAATTCTTGCAGAGTGCTCTATGATCTTCCAGTTTATTGAGCATACTTTATACATATTTAAATGCCTCCCCCTGACTTTGTTTCTCTGTCTAATTGCCTTATATCAATTTCTAATACATGTGGCTCAGCATTCTGTTTTCAGTTAGTTATTTTACTAATACTAATTAATACTCAAAATGTTCAGTTACTTGATCATAATATCTTATGTCACACTCAAAACTAAGACTGTGTCTTTGTACCTTTCTCATATTATTTGTTTTATATCATTAGAACCCATTGGACAACCACCACCAGAGCCTACTCCAGGCCTACCAAGAGTCATCAGCCCAGAATGTAAGATGGAAGGGCGTACCTTCAGCTCTTTTGATGATTCTGTTTATGAAATGGAGCCATGTAATCACATCCTGGCTGAGGACAAAATCAATAAAGACTGGTCTATCTCAGGTAAGAAGAATATACATGTATACACAAAGTTAAAATGACTCTTCATGCTACAGATTAGTGCAGTGAGAGTCTGTGATAGATTATACAAATAAGACAAAAACTATAGCAAATTTACAAATATTAGTTTCCCTCCTGTAATATACTATTTTTTAGTTACACTTTATATAAATAGGTCATAAGATGCATTTAGAGGCTAATGCTAATGCATGGCTTTATATAAATAGGTCATAAGATGCATTTAGAGGCTAATGCTAATGCATGGCTTTTGCCTCTATTGGTTAAAGCACAGACCTCATGCATGTTGTGTTCACTCTAATACACAAAACATGTTCAGTACCTGTGAAGTCTGAGCATTAAAATGGTATAAAATACCGACAGGTTGTTAGGTAAGACACATATGCAACAGTTAGGTATCTTTATTTTGAAACGTTTCGCCTACACAGTAGGCTTCTTCAGTCGAGTACAGAAAAGTTGATAGAAGCAGAAGATACTTGAAGACGATGTAATCAGTCCATCACCCTTGAAGTTTTGAGGTGGTCAGTCCCTCAGTCTGGAGAAGAGTATTGTTCCATAGTCTGAAACAATATGGAGTTGAAGTGACAGGATGGAGCCTTATATAACGCCAGGAGGTGAGATGTAGGCCACTAGTAGAGGTGTCTTACCTAACAACCTGTCGGTATTTTATACCATTTTAATGTTCACTCTGTCAGACACTGCAACACAAGGGTATCTTGGTACAGACCTGAAATCAACTTTGTCAACTTCTACTAGTGAGAATGGCTGGATTTGAGAGGGACCTGACCTTCCAACGACAATATTCTTACCTCTACTAGTGGCCTACATCTCACCTCCTGGCATTATATAAGGCTCCATCCTGTCACTTCAACTCCATATTGTGTCAGACTATGGAACAATACTCTTCTCCAGACTGAGGAACTGACCACCTCAAAACTTCAAGGGTGATGGACTGATTACATCGTCTTCAAGTATCTTCTGCTTCTATCAACTTTTCTGTACTCGACTGAAGAAGCCTACTGTGTAGGCAAAACGTTTCGAAATAAAGATACCTAACTGTTGCATATGTGTCTTACCTAACAACCTGTGAAGTCTGGTGAATGTCTGTGACTCATCATGAGGATCATATTCTACTTTGTGATTGTGAAATATGGTGAAAGTCAAAGGTTGGTCCTTAGGTTGATGTTCTCTGCAGGGATGTCATTAAAAGCTACAGAGTGAGAATTTTGCTGCTGTTAGTAAGAACCTCGTATGAAGTTAAAGTATTAAAAAAAGTTTATTAATTTAATTACAGAATTGGTCAGAATAAAACATGAGTTGAGTTTCCTGTTTCTTTCCATTATCTCTCTGTTACTTTAAAATGAAGTGACATCCCAGCTCTTGTGTGTAGGATGTATATCCGTGAAAGTATTAGAGTTGAAGGTCAGTCTTGATGATCAATTTAAAAGAAAAGCTGGAGATCATGTCTATGGGGCAGGATTCTCTTAAACTGCACACACCCATTCTCTCTAGGCTAAAATTTGCTGCTCACGGCACTTTTACCCATAGATCTGTGTCTGTGACCCTGAACCCTCTTACATAGATCTTCATGAATGATAGTGATAGGGGTTTATTTTATTTTATTTTATTTTATAATTTGTAGCATACATACAGAGGTATGGAAGGAAGGCGGGGTAGGGGTCGGCCTAGGAAAGGTTGGAGGGAGGGGGTAAAGGAGGTTTTGTGTGCGAGGGGCTTGGACTTCCAGCAGGCATGCGTGAGCGTGTTTGATAGGAGTGAATGGAGACAAATGGTTTTTAATACTTGACGTGCTGTTGGAGTGTGAGCAAAGTAACATTTATGAAGGGGTTCAGGGAAACCGGCAGGCCGGACTTGAGTCCTGGAGATGGGAAGTACAGTGCCTGCACTCTGAAGGAGGGGTGTTAATGTTGCAGTTTAAAAACTGTAGTGTAAAGCACCCTTCTGGCAAGACAGTGATGGAGTGAATGATGGTGAAAGTTTTTCTTTTTCGGGCCACCCTGCCTTGGTGGGAATAGGCCAGTGTGATAATAAGATAATAAAATACAGAGGTACAAAAAATTACAGGTAAGAGTAGCATGCCAAAGCCACTTATATGCATAGCATTACGGGCTGGCTTAAAATTTACTTAAGATTAACTAAGCAAAGATGTAATCAGTGATAAAACATTATTGTAAACAGATAACTATAAAGCACAAATGAGTATTACAAAGACAGGTCATATGGTTGCATGCATTGCTGTACATTCAGTAGAATGGAGTATTCTGTTAGGTAGTGTATTTAAAAAATAACAAAGTTAGATTGGGTCTTATGTTTAACATTTATGTGATGTAATTGTGAGAAACATTTAGGATATACAATTTATAAGGTTCAGTTATTCAGTATTTATTTGGTTTTGGGTGAGTAACTGATCTTCGAGAAGAGACTTGAATTTATAAACAGGTAGTGTTTCTTTTATATTTACAGGTAATGAATTCCAGATTTTAGGGCCTTTGATGTGCATTGAGTTTTTGCATAGCGTAAGATGGACATGAGGAACATCAAAGAGTGATCTGTGTCTTGTGTTATGGTCATGAGTTCTGTTGAGGTTGGCAAGCAGATGTTTGAGGGGAGGGTTAATATCAGAGTTAAGTGTTCTATGTATGTAATAGGTGCAGTAATAAGTATGGATGTTTTGTATGGTGAGTAGGTTAAGTGTTTTGAATATTGGTGGAGTGTGCTGCCTGTAGTGGGAATTTGTTATCATTCTGACTGCAGCCTTTTGTTGGATAATTAGTGGTCTGAGGTGGTTAATTGTTGTTGAGCCCCATGCATAAATTCCATAGGTGAGATAGGGGTAAATAAGAGAGTGATACAGGGCCAGGAGTGCTGACTGTGGAACATAGTAACGTATCTTCGATAGTATGCCTACGGTCTTGGAAATTTTCTTAGAAATTTGTTGTATATGTGTATGAAATTTGAGTCTATTATCAAGGTGGATTCCTAAGAATTTTCCCTCTGTTAGCTTTGTGATAGGTGATCCGTTTATCATTATGTTAAGAGGGACATCTGCAGCTCTGTTTCCAAACTGAATGAAGTAGGTTTTGTCAATGTTTAGTGTAAGTTTGTTAGTCCTCATCCAGGTTGATATTTTCTGTAATTCGGCATTTACAGTATTGGCTAGCATGACTGGGCTCGGGTTAATTAAAATGCAGATATTGCTATCCTCTGTTGCCTCCCTTCTCCAGTTTTGTGGTATCAACTATACAATGTTTTGTACTGTATAGCACTTATCTACTCTACCATACATTCTTTCCATTACTCTCTTACACTCATTCATCCTTTCCTTTTTTCTCATGGTAACTAACTTTCCCTTTTCTTCTTTCTCAATGCTAACTCATTCTCCCTTACCATCTTCCTTGTATTCATTCACTGTTCCTTACCCACTTTCACTCTCTCCTATGTAAGTATCTTTTTCACTTTTCACTCTTCTTTATAACTTTATTTCTGGTAAATGAACGGAAGGATCTTCTTAATTAGTATACTTTACTTTATAATAAGTATTGATGTAATATTTTGATCCTTTGACATGTGGGTTCTTTTTTGTAGTGCACAAGAACTGTTCTGAGAGCAATAAGTGTGACCGTTACCTCAATATTACACAAGAAGACAAGCAGATGATTCTTCGACCAGATCTTCTTATTGTGTGGGATGAAAACACATATACTGTTACTCAGGTAAGGCACTCATACACTATATAAATTAGCATTGATATTACTATATATATCAAGTTTAATGAATATTTGTTTTCATTTATATTGATGTTATTGTAGTTCTTATGCATTTCTGAGTGTCATGTATTTTATAACTAATTTTAGGAATATGTAAAATATCCCACAAGTCAGCACCCATAGGTAAAAAAATATGAAGCTGACATTTAGTTAATTTATTATGGAAATGTAATGTCTGATGAACTGTGATTTCTACATACTTTTGATAAGAGCTGTTGAATGAGTGTTGATCAATATAATTTTTGCTTTGGATCACTTTTTTGGTGGGAGATGGGTAGTGTAATTTTTTTGATAAAGCTAGGAAGAGTTGTGTTATGGATAAAAAGTCTCAGCATGATTGATGGTTGTATCTTCACAGCTGTGTAATGGTGAATTTCTAATAACTTTTATTAGAAATAAATGTAAATAAAAAAGAAAATGTTATAGAAGGAATTGATGTACTGTATCTGTTTATAGAAAATGTAATCTCTTGAAAAATAATGGTGCCTTTATTTATCATGTCAAGTGTACTGTTTCAGCATATTAATTGTCTTTACCTAATTCCAAAAATTACAGCCTTTGCATTGCTGAGAAATAAAATAGCTGTACTTTTTATTATACAGGTTTTTATTATATATTTATTTACTTTGAAAAAATGGACTATACAAAAAATCATGCAGTTCAAGCATAATTTTAATGTACAGTAATAAGATGGTATAATGTACATTTATTGGATATAAAACCTTAGACTGTCATTTATTGGATATAAAACCTTAGACTGTCATTTATTGGATATAAAACCTTAGACTGTCATTTATTGGATATAAAACCTTAGACTGTCATTGAAATGACCATTGGAAAATTTATTTTGCTGTATGTTTTAAGATTAATGATTTTCTCTTATTTTTCATACTATCTGCAGGTCTGTCATGTCATTTTTTTTTTCAACACTCTAGCCATCTCCCACCAAGGCAGGGTGACCCAAAAAAGAAAGAAACACTTTCACCATCATTCATACATAATCACTGTCTTTGCAGAGGTGCCTAGATATGACATTTCAGATGTCACTCTAAACAGCCAAAATCTCAAACCCCTCCTTTAAAGTGCAGGCATTGTGCTTCCCACCTCCAGGGCTCAAGTCCAGCTAACCAGTTTCCCAGAATCCCTTTCCAAAATATTACCCTGCTCATGCTCCAGCAGCTTGTCAGGTCCTAAAAACCATTCATCACCATTCATTCTTATCTAACATGTTCACACATGCCTGCTGCATGTCCAGGAGCTTTGTGCACAAAACATCTTTTACCCCCTCCCTCCATCTTTTCCTTGGATGACCCCTGCCCTCCTTCCCTCCACTACAGATTTATACACCCTCCAAGTCATTCTGTTTTGCTCCATCCTCTCTGAATAACTAAACCACCTCAATTACCCCTCTTCAGCCCTCTGAACAATAATTTTTGTAACTCCACACCTCCTCCTAATTTCCACACTATGAATTCTCTGCATAAAATTTACACCACGTGTTGCCCGTAGACACGACATCTCCACTGCCTCCAGCCTCCTCCTTGCTGCAGCATTCACAACCCATGCTTCACACCCATATAAGAGTGTTGGTACTGCTATACTCTCATACATTCCCTTCTTTTCCTCCATGGATAATGGTTTTTGTCTCCACAGAAACCTCAGTGCACCACTCATCTTTTTTTCTTCATCAGTTCTTTGGTTAACCTCATCCTTCATAAACCCATCTGCTGACAAATCTACTCCTAAATATCTGAACACATTCACTTCTTCCATACTCCCGCCATGCAATGTGATATCCAATTTTTCTTTACCTAACTTGTTTGATACCCTCATCACCTTACTCTTATCTATGTTCACTTTCAACTTTTTTTGTTTACACTCCCTCCCAAACACATTCACTGACTTTTGCACCTTCTCTTTAGAATCTCCAAAAGCACAACATCATCAGCAGAAAGTAACTGTGGCTGCTCCCATTTGGTATTTGATTTCCCATAATTTAATCTTGCCCTTCTCTCTAACACCCTAGCATTTACTTCTTTTACAACTCCATCTATATGTTAAACAACCATGGTGACATTACACACCCCTGTCTAAGGCCTACTTTTACTAGAAATTAATCTCCCTCTCTCCTATACACCCTAACCTGAGCCTCACTAACCTCATAAAAACTCTTTACATGTCATATATACACTATATCAAGGCATTCTTTCAGTTCAACTTTCAAAGGAATTGCAAAACAAAATTTTTAATGCCAGGTCTGTGGCTACCTACTATCCTTAATAAGTTCATTATGTTACTATCTTTGGATGGTATGGCTTTAGATATAAGTCTGATTATTAGCTTTTAAGTTTTAACCACCTACATGTACTTTCAGTATTTCTATCCTAATAACTATGTCATTGTATTTATATATATTGCCAGTAATCTTTGAATATCTTCTGCAGGCTCAGCATATTGGCAAGTCTACTAACACCTTCAGTGTCTCTCGAGTTGGAGATTCCATCTACTTTGAGTCTAAAACACACAGCTTCAGTGTTGAGTGGAATGTTGAGATGAATGTCAATATTATTGTAAGTAAAAACTCGGTATATTTTAAAGCAGATTTAAACAAACCTTTTTTGTAAACTGTTATAATGCAAGAAGCAGTGGAGGTGTCATGTTTGAGAGCAGTGCATGGTGTGAATATTATGCAGAGAATTCATAGCATAAAAATTAGAAGGCAGTGTGGAGTGACCAAGGATATAATTCAGAGAGGTGAGGAGGGGTGGCTGAAGTGGTTTGAACATGTAGAGAAGATGGACAGGGATGGATTGATGAAAACGGCATAAAAATCTAGGGTTAATGGTAGGAGGAGAAGGGATCATTCCAGGAATGGTTGGAGTGGAGAGAGGATACAAGAGTCTATGAGAAATCGTTGGCAAAAGGGTATACAAGAGTCAATGAGGAATGATTGTAGAGAGAGGGATACAAGAATCTGAGGAATGGTTGGAGGGGGATACAAGAGTTTATGAGGAAGGATTAGAGAGAGGAAGAATACAAGAGTCTGTAAGGAAGGATTGGAGAGAGGAGGGATACAAGAGTCTGTGAGGAAGGATTGGAAAGAGGAGGAATACAAGAGTCTATGAGGAAGGATTGGAGATAGGAGGGGTACAAGAGTCTATGAGGAAGGATTGGAGAGAGGAGGGATACAAAAGTCTATGAGGAAGGATTGGAAAGAGGAGGGATTACAAAAGTCTGTGATGAATGGTGCAAGAGTGGATACAAGAGTACAGTCCACAAGCTTGGTGTTTACTCTAAGGACTTGAGAGACAGTGAATGACAGTATAGGTAATGTACAGTACCTATGTGGCACATATATTACACAGTTTAGTTTTTTATTGCAGTATACCTCTTAACAAAGTGGAGTACAGTATATTATACAATTAAGGTGATTGACAACTAGTTTATAGAAGGTCCCTTGTTATGCAAAGCATTTCAGGCTGCCTTAAAACTAAATTATGATTACAAGTGTATGTATATGAAAATTAGAATACACATTTTTTTTTTTAAATATTGGAGGTTTTAGTAATTCGATAAATAATTATTGAGGATGAAGCTAGATGCATGAGTTCAATGAATGATAGACACAGACAGGGACAGTACTGGTTGAAATAATTGCTCAACATAATAAATTGTTAGGATCACATTAGGGAAAGGAGGTGTTTTTTAACAGTAGCTTTGAAGCTGCTGGCTGAAAGAGAGAGAGACAAGTTGTCAGATAAAGAGTTCCAGATTTTAGGTCCTTTTATGCACATTGAGTTTTTACAGATGCTGGGAATATAATAAAGGTTTTTGTGTCTAGTATTATGCCTGTGAGTTCTGTTGCAACTGTCAAGAAAGAGTTTCAAGGTAAGACTGATAATAGAATTTAATATCCAGTATATATAGTATGCACAGTAGAGAGTTGTATGTAGTATGCACAGTGAAGTTCCAGCATTGTCCTATACTTAGTCTTAACTTTCCTAGTTCCAATGTATTATAAATTACATATGTAGTTTATCTGAACGTATAACGATCAAGTTTTGGGTATATTTCTGATAAAAGTCAGTGTTAATAGAAATAAGGTAGTTTGATACAGCACTTCCATTCTACAGCTTGGCGATCACCTACTGAATAAGGTGGATGGGTTGTGTGGCTTTTACACAGGAGACTCAAGTGATGACAAAACTAAACCTGATGGCAAACTAGCAACCACCATCAAAGAATATGGTCAGTCATGGTCTTTAGATGATAAAGAATGTGAAGAGAAACCCAAGTGTACATCAGAGACTACTGTCAAGGCACTTGATCTGTGTAACACTGTCCAGTAAGTTTCCACAGTGTTCTAATTATAACTAGACCTTGTGCTACTAGCTGTATTATCTTTGACATCTAACGATATTCAAATTTTAATTCGCGTTCATTTATCTTGCCAGGGATGTATCTGTTCAATACTGCCTTAACCCTTTGAGGGTTTCGGCCATACAAGTACGGCTTACAACCCAGGGTTTTTAACGTGCTAGTACGCCTAAATTCTAGCGCCCTCAAATCTAGTGGGAGAAAGCTGGTAGGCCTGCATATGAAAGAATGGGTCTATGTGGTCAGTGTGCACAGTATAAAAAAAATCCTGCAGCACACAGTGCATAATGAGAAAAAAAAAACTTTGACCGTTTTTTGGAATAAAACAGCGACTTTGCACTGTATTTTCGTATGGTATTTATTGTTATATTCTAGTTTTCTTGGTCTCATTTTATAGAATGGAAGACATATTACAGAAATTGAGATGATTTTGACTGGTTTTACAATGAAAAGTACCTTGAAATTGAGCTCAAAGTAGCAGAAATTTTCGATTTTTACCAAAGTTCAAAAGTAAACAAATCATGCCAAGCGTCCAATACACGTTAACTGGTGAGTCTAATATTCTTTCGCAAGTGTGCCAATATTATTTATACCATTTTTTACACTAATGCAGTAGTCTGCATAACAGTAAATCTTTTATTTTTTGTGAGAATAAAAATTCAAAGTGGAAAGCAAAAGAATGTAAGAGGGGCCTTGAGACGTGACTAATGAACAGAGGAAATGTCATTTTAGTGCCAGGAATGTCTTTCTTGTTTATTCTGGACCCTATTCAGAAATTGGCATCTTTTGAAATTTGTGTGAAATTGGCAAAATTGCTAAATTCTGACCACTGTATTGGATAGTTGAAATTGATAAATGGGTGGTTTCTTGCACTCATTTGATAGAAAAAATGGAGTTCTAGCGAAATATTCATGTTTCTTGTCGACTAGTACAGTGGAATTGGCGGAAAATGGGGCTCAAAGTGGGCAAAATCGCCGATGCGTAAACATTGCCGAGACCGCTGATTCGCAAGAGCATAATTCCTTAAGTTTTCCATCAAATTTCAAACATTTGGTGTCATTATGATAGGGAAAAGATTCTCTATCTTTTCATAAGATAAAATTATTTTTTTTTTAAATTTGGCCGACCCTGAGAAGTCTCAGAGAGGGCCTGTCGACCCTCAAAGGGTTAAATGTAGAAACCCTTATACTGTACATTACTTAAAAGTTATAAATTAGGTACTTTTTTTTTAACAAGTTGGCCATCTCTCACCAAGGCAGGGTGACCCAAAAACACTTTCACCTCACTCATGCATAATCACTGTTTTTGCAGAGGCACTCAGATACAACAGTTTAGAAGCATTTATAATCATATATAACTTATCCCTCCAAACTGCCAATATCCCAAACCCTTCCTTTAAAGTGCAGGCATTGTACTTCCCATTTCCAATACGTACTCAAGTCCGGCTATATAAAAAAACTGGTTTCCCTGAATCCTTTCACTAAATATTACCCTGCTCACACTCCAACAGCTCGTCAGGTCCCAAAAATCATTCGTCTCCATTTACTCCTCTCTAACACGCTCATGCATCCTTCCTGGAAGTCCAAGCCCCTCGCCCACAAAACCTCCTTTACCCCCTCCAGCCTTTTTGAGGACGACCCCTACACCGCCTTCCTTCCCCTTCAGATTTATACGCTCTCCGTGTCATTCTACTTTGATCCATTCTCTCTAAATGACCAAGCCACCTCAACAACCCTTCTTCACCCCTCTGACTAATACTTTTATTAACTCTACACCTTCTCCTAATTTCCACACTTCAAATATTCAGCATAATATTTACACCACACATTGCTCTTAGACAGGACATCTCCACTGCCTCCAGCTACCTCCTCGCTGTAGCATTTACAACCCAAGCTTCACACCCATATAAAAGAGTTGGTACCACTGTACTTTCATACATTCCCTTCTTTGCCTCCATAGATAACGTTTTTTGTCTCCACATATACCTCAGTGCACCACTCACCTTTTTAACTTCATCAATTCTATGGTTAACCTCATTCTTCATAAACACATCTGCTGACACATCAACTCCTAAATATCTGAAAACATTCACTTCTTCCATACTCTCTTTTTCCAATGTGATATCCAATTTTTTCTTTATCTAAATCATTGATGCCCTCATCACCTTACTCTTTTCTATGTTCACTTTCAACTTTCTACCTTTACACACCCACCCAAACTCGTCCACTAACCTTTGCAACTTTTCTTTAGAATCTCCCATAAGCACAGTATCATCAGCAAAAAGTAACTGTGTCAACTCCCATTTTGTACTTGATTCCCCATAATTAAATCCCACCCCTCTACCCAACACCCTAGCATTTACTTCTTTTACAACCCCATCTGTAAATATATTAAACAATTATGGTGACATTACACATCCCTGTCTAAGACCTACTTTTACCAGGAAGTAATCTATCTTTTCTACACACTCTAACCTGAGCCTCACTATCCTCATAAAAACTCTTTACAGCATTTAATAACTTACTAGTAACCTATTCCATATACTTGCAACATCTGCCACATTGCTCCTCTATCCACTCTATCATATGCCTTTTCTAAAGCCATAAATGCAATGAAACCTTCCCTACCTTTATCTGAATACTGTTCACATATATGCTTCAATGTAAACACTTGATCTACACATCCCCTACCCACTCTAAAGCCTCCTTGCTCATCTGCAATCCTACTCTCTGTCTTACCTCTAATTCTCTCAGTAATAACCCTCCTGTACATTTTTCCTGGTTTTATTATTATTATCACACTGGCCGATTCCCACCAAGGCAGGGTGGCCCGAAAAAGAAAAACTTTCACCATCATTCGCTCCATCACTGTCTTGCCAGAAGGGTGCTTTACAGTACAGTTTTTAAACTGCAACATTAACACCCCTCCTTCAGAGTGCAGGCACTGTACTTCCCATCTCCAGGACTCAAGTCCGGCCTGCCGGTTTCCCTGAATCCCTTCATAAATGTTACTTTGCTCACACTCCAACAGCACGTCAAGTATTAAAAACCATTTGTCTCCATTCACTCCTATCAAACACGCTCACGCATGCCTGCTGGAAGTCCAAGCCCCTCGCACACAAAACCTCCTTTACCCCCTCCCTCCAACCCTTCCTAGGCCGACCCCTACCCCGCCTTCCTTCCACTACAGACTGATACACTCTTGAAGTCATTCTGTTTCGCTCCATTCTCTCTACATGTCCGAACCACCTCAACAGCCCTTCCTCAGCCCTCTGGACAACAGTTTTGGTAATCCCGCACCTCCTCCTAACTTCCAAACTACGAATTCTCTGCATTATATTCACACCACACATTGCCCTCAGACATGACATCTCCACTGCCTCCAGCCTTCTCCTCGCTGCAACATTCATCACCCACGCTTCACACCCATATAAGAGCGTTGGTAAAACTATACTCTCATACATTCCCTTCTTTACCTCCAAGGACAAAGTTCTTTGTCTCCACAGACTCCTAAGTGCACCACTCACTCTTTTTCCCTCATCAATTCTATGATTCACCTCATCTTTCATAGACCCATCCGCTGACACGTCCACTCCCAAATATCTGAATACGTTCACCTCCTCCATACTCTCTCCCTCCAATCTGATATTCAATCTTTCATCACCTAATCTTTTTGTTATCCTCATAACCTTACTCTTTCCTGTATTCACCTTTAATTTTCTTCTTTTGCACACCCTACCAAATTCATCCACCAATCTCTGCAGCTTCTCTTCAGAATCTCCCAAGAGCACAGTGTCATCAGCAAAGAGCAACTGTGACAACTCCCACTTTGTGTGTGATTCTTTATCTTTTAACTCCACGCCTCTTGCCAAGACCCTCGCATTTACTTCTCTTACAACCCCATCTATAAATATATTAAACAACCACGGTGACATCACACATCCTTGTGTAAGGCCTACTTTTACTGGGAAAAAATTTCCCTCTTTCCTACATACTCTAACTTGAGCCTCACTATCCTCGTAAAAACTCTTCACTGCTTTCAGTAACCTACCTCCTACACCATACACTTGCAACATCTGCCACATTGCCCCCCTATCCACCCTGTCATACGCCTTTTCCAAATCCATAAATGCCACAAAGACCTCTTTAGCCTTATCTAAATACTGTTCACTTATGTGTTTCACTGTAAACACCTGGTCCACACACCCCCTACCTTTCCTAAAGCCTCCTTGTTCATCTGCTATCCTATTCTCCGTCTTACTCTTAATTCTTTCAATTATAACTCTACCATACACTTTACCAGGTACACTCAACAGACTTATCCCCCTATAATTTTTGCACTCTCTTTTATCCCCTTTGCCTTTATACAAAGGAACTATGCATGCTCTCTGCCAATCCCTAGGTACCTTACCCTCTTCCATACATTTATTAAATAATTGCACCAACCACTCCAAAACTATATACCCACCTGCTTTTAACATTTCTATCTTTATCCCATCAATCCCGGCTGCCTTACCCCCTTTCATTTTACCTACTGCCTCACGAACTTCCCCCACACTCACAACTGGCTCTTCCTCACTCCTACAAGATGTTATTCCTCCTTGCCCTATACACAAAATCACAGCTTCCCTATCTTCATCAACATTTAACAATTCCTCAAAATATTCCCTCCATCTTCCCAATACCTCTAACTCTCCATTTAATAACTCTTCTCTCCTATTTTTAACTGACAAATCCATTTGTTCTCTAGGCTTTCTTAACTTGTTAATCTCACTCCAAAACTTTTTCTTATTTTCAACAAAATTTGTTGATAACATCTCACCCACTCTCTCATTTGCTCTCTTTTTACATTGCTTCACCACTCTCTTAACCTCTCTCTTTTTCTCCATATACTCTTCCCTCCTTGCATCACTTCTACTTTGTAAAAACTTCTCATATGCTAACTTTTTCTCCCTTACTACTCTCTTTACATCATCATTCCACCAATCACTCCTCTTCCCTCCTGCACCCACTTTCCTGTAACCACAAACTTCTGCTGAACACTCTAACACTACATTTTTAAACCTACCCCATACCTCTTCGACCCCATTGCCTATGCTCTCATTAGCCCATCTATCCTCCAATAGCTGTTTATATCTTACCCTAACTGCCTCCTCTTTTAGTTTATAAACCTTCACCTCTCTCTTCCCTTATGCTTCTATTCTCCTTGTATCCCATCTACCTTTTACTCTCAGTGTAGCTACAACTAGAAAGTGATCTGATATATCTGTGGCCCCTCTATAAACATGTACATCCTGAAGTCTACTCAACAGTCTTTTATCTACCAATACATAATCCAACAAACTACTGTCATTTCGCCCTACATCATATCGTGTATACTTATTTATCCTCTTTTTCTTAAAATATGTATTACCTATAACTAAACCCCTTTCTATACAAAGTTCAATCAAAGGGCTCCCATTATCATTTACACCTGGCACCCCAAACTTACCTACCACACCCTCTCTAAAAGTTTCTCCTACTTTAGCATTCAGGTCCCCTACCACAATTACTCTCTCACTTGGTTCAAAGGCTCCTATACATTCACTTAACATCTCCCAAAATCTCTCTCTCTCCTCTGCATTCCTCTCTTCTCCAGGTGCATACACGCTTATTATGACCCACTTCTCACATCCAACCTTTACTTTAATCCACATAATTCTTGAATTTACACATTCATATTCTCTTTTCTCCTTCCATAACTGATCATTTAACATTACTGCTACCCCTTCCTTTGCTCTAACTCTCTCAGATACTCCAGATTTAATCCCATTTATTTCCCCCCACTGAAATTCTCCTACCCCCTTCAGCTTTGTTTCGCTTAGAGCCAGGACATCCAACTTCTTTTCATTCATAACATCAGCAATCATCTGTTTCTTGTCATCCGCACTACATCCACGCACATTTAAGCATCCCAATTTTATAAAGTTTTTCTTCTTCTCTTTTTTAGTAAATGTATACAGGAGAAGGGGTTACTAGCCCATTGCTCCCGGCATTTTAGTCGCCTCATACGACACGCATGGCTTACGGAGGAAAGATTCTTTTCCACTTCCCCATGGACAATAGAAGAAATAAAAAAGAACAAGAGCTATTTAGAAAAAGGAGAAAAACCTAGATGTATGTATATATATATATGCATGTGCGTGTCTGTGAAGTGTGACCAAAGTGTAAGTAGGAGTAGCAAGATATCCCTGTTATCTAGCGTGTTTATGAGACAGAAAAAGAAAAAGAAACCAGCAATCCTACCATCATGCAAAACAGTTACAGGTTTTTGTTTCACAGTCATCTGGCAGGACGGTAGTACTTCCCTGGGTGGTTGCTGTCTACCAACCTACTACTGGTATACTCAGTAAACTTATTCCCCTATAATTTTTACAGTCACTTTTGTCCCCCTTTCCTTTATATAAAGCTACTATACAAGCTCTCTGCCAATGCCTAGGTACCCTCCCCTCTTTCATACATTTATTAAACAAAAATGCCAACCATTCCAACACTATATCTCCCCCTGCTTTTAGCATTTCTGTCATGATCCCATCAGTTCCAGCTGCTTTACCTCCTTTCATTCTACGTAATGCCTAAAAGATGTTATACCTCCCAGACTAGTGCATGAAATTACTGCCTCCCTTACTTCAATGACATTTAAAAGTTCCTCAAAATATCCTACCATCTACCCAATGCTTCCAGCTCCCCATCTACTAACTTTTCTACACTGTTTTTAACTGACAAATCCATTCATTCCCTAGACTTTCCTAGCTTGTTTATCTCGCTCCAAAATTTTTTCTTGTTTTCATTAAAATTTCTTGACAGTTCCTCTCCCACTCTATTATCTGCTCTCCTTTTGCACTCTCTCACCACTCTCTTCATCTTTCTTTTACTCTCCATATACTCTGCCCTTCTTATAACACTTCTGATTTGTAAAAACCTCTCTTAAGCTACCTTTTTCTCGTTTATCACACCCTTTACTTCATCATTCCACCAATCACTCCTCTTTCCTCCTGCACCCACCCTCCTATAGCCACAAACTTCTGCCCCACTTTCTAATACTGCATTTTTAAAACTATTCCATCCCTCTTCAACCCCCCCACTGCTCATACTTGCACTAGCCCACCTTTCTGTCAATAGCTGCTTATATCTCGCCCTAACTTCTTCCTACCTTAGTTTATACACTTTCACTTCTCTCTTACTTGTTGTTGCCATTTTCCTTTTGTCCTGTCAACTTCTTACTCTAACTGTAGCTACAAGTAAATAATGATCCGGTATATCAGTTGCCCCTCTATAAACATGTACATCCTGAGGCCTACCCATCAACCTTTTATCCACCAATACATAATCTAACAAACTACTTTCATTACGTGCTACATCATACCTTGTATATTTATTTATCCTCTTTTTCATAAAATATGTATTATTTATTACCAAATCTTTTTCTACACATAGCTCAATTAACCCTTTGACTGTTTCAGGCCCCTCTCTGAAACTGTCATTCTATGTCGCCAAATATTCGAAAAAAAAAAAAAATTTCTTATGAAAATGTTAGGAATATTTTTGTGAGTGTTTTAAGCCTAATAAAAAAATTTTGCCATCAGTACTTACCGAGATATAGAGCCCCAAAGTTCGCAGAAAGTGACGTGCATACGGCAACAGCGGCGACTGCCGCCCACCTGGTATTCTTTTATTTACTCTAATTCAAAGGTTTCTTGCATTTTTCAATATTTTTCTGTTCCAGGTAACTTATGTGGCCTGTGAGACCAATGTAAGGTGCATTCTTCAAATATACACTCATTGTTTACAACACAATAACAGAACAAACTTTATCACTATTAGTTTGTGTATACACTTTGTTTACACAAACAAACAATACAAAACAATGTTTATTACTATTGTTCCATAATATATATACGTATGTACAGTCACTAAACACGTTCCTAGAACTGCTGCAGCTTGTGGAACTCTTTGAAACATGGGTATATGCAGAGGGGCACTTCACACTCCTCACACATAAAACGAGTGTCTCTGTGTGTTTGTGGGCGTTTTGTGGTATGCATACATACATAACACCTCTTCTGAGCATTTTTCTTGGCAGTAGTAGGAGGCAGTTGTATGGGGTTGTGATCACCAGGCCTGAAACGAGATGACGTGTGTGGGCGCTGGTCTATTGCAGGAGTTGCTCCTTGGTACTTTGCAATTATTTGTCTGATTACTGACAGGCAAAATTCACCATATTTTGGTGTTTTGTTGGTCTTCAACTTGTATATGTTATAAGCATTTAGCATAGAGATATCAACAAGATGGAAAAAAAGTTTTATATACCGCTTATAACTCTTGCGTACACAGTCTGCAAACCCAATCTGCATGTCACATTTGTCCACTAAGCGCATATTGAGGTTGTAGTCCATGACAGCTGCAGGCTTTAGAATGGGTTCATTGGTCTCTCTGTTGTCCTTGCCACTGGGTACCATTTTGTTTCTGTGAACTGATGTCAACAATGTGACATCACGTTTGTCACGCCACCGAAATGCCATGATGTCATTGGCAGCAAAGGCTTGTACCTCGCCTCTGCGAGTGCCAGCGTCGAACCTTGGCATATGTTTATGATTACGACGCACTGTGCCATACACGTCTGTCAAGTTCGCTCGCAAGAAATCACTGAGTAAGGGGCTTGTTTACTAGTTATCAGTAAATAACATATGCCCCTTACCAAGATATGGTTCCATCATTGTTCGAACCACATCACCAGAGATACCCAATAACTTCATGGTATGTATTTCTCAAAGTATTACTGCCAGTGTACACAATGATATCCAAAACTAGACCACTTCTGCAATCACACAGTACAAATAGCTTTATACCAAAGCGTTTCCTCTTGCTTGGTATATATTGCTTGAATGAGAGTCTTCCTTTGAATAAAATCAAGGACTCATCAATAACAAGCTTCCTGAAGGGATAAAAATACATGCAGCACTTTTGTTTCAGGTACATAAACACATTTCTGATCTTATATAACCTGTCGCTTCTGTCAGACCTGGTTTTGTCTGAAAAGTGTAACATATGTAACAGTATCAGGAAACGATTGACACCTATAATGTCACTAAAACCTGGAGTTGAAATCAGGCGTTCTGTTGCCCAGTATGTGGTGACAGTGTGCTTATACACACGTGGCATAAGCATTATTGTGGCAAAAAACAGGTACATCTCTGCCACAGTTGTCTCCTTCCACTTGTGTAGCCGTGATTTTGGTGAGAGAATTGTATTTGCCATGGTGTAATCACAGTATGTGTTTGTTTCCCTGACAATGATGTCCATCAGGGGTTCATCGAAGAATAACTCAAAGCAGTCCAGTTCACTGGCATTGTTCCCAAGTGGACAAGATGGCTTTATTCCACTTTGTGTTTCATCAAAGTCATGGGGACTGGGAACAAACTCGTCACCGTCCCGCCAATCCCAGATGCGGTCTGCTGGTGGGGTCTGGATATTGTACCGTGGTTGTGGTTGCGCAGGTTGTGGGAGTGTGGGGTACGGTGAGACTGGTTGTTGTGCAGAGTCAGCAGCGTGGGTAGTAGCGTGGCCCGCTGATGGTGCCACATGGGCCGTGCCACCCTCACTATCACCACCACTGCCTGCTCCATCACT
The DNA here is from genome assembly GCF_038502225.1 of Cherax quadricarinatus. Classification (NCBI taxonomy): domain Eukaryota; kingdom Metazoa; phylum Arthropoda; class Malacostraca; order Decapoda; family Parastacidae; genus Cherax; species Cherax quadricarinatus. Next base: position 15,387,858 of record NC_091335.1, on the reverse strand, counting down.
CACATCATTCATACCCATTGTTACAATATCGTCATCCTCACTATCAGGTCATGGTGTAGGGCCACGGGATGTGCTCCCAGAGTTTCTCCTTCCCCTTGGAACAACATATGAAACACTACCAGACCGCATGCTATGTCGTACATACTGCCGCTTCACTGGGGAATATTCACTCTCACTGTCACTAGAACTGCTTTCAATGACCTTGAAATCACTATCACTATCACTGCTAACATCTGGGTGTTGTACACGACCAAATAGTTTCCTCTTTCGTCCTGGTACAGGCGAACGTGAACGTGAACAAGCCGGCCCAGCACCAGAGGTGGAAGGTTGTGGGTCATCTGGGTTTTCATCACTAATTACGTTATCCCAGGTAAACTCCAGGTATCCTGGGCACTTTTTCCGGTAACACTCACTTCAAAACCCTGGAATTCACTGTCACTGACATTTTCATCGCTGTTAGAGCTATCACTTGGAAACAAAAGACCTCCAATCCGCCGAGGAGTGAGGAACTTCTTACCGAGAGGCATGGTGAAAATGGACTAACCACATGGCGTTCCCACAATGCACCGCTGGGTCCCAGATTTTTTTCACAGGGTGCACACCGACCACTGAGACCCATTCTCCCTCATGTAGGCCTACCAGGCCTTTCGCGCTTGATTTGAAGCCGCTAGAATTTGTGCGTATAAATACGTCAGAAACATTGGCTCGTAAGACGTATTTATACGTCGGAAACAGTCAAAGGGTTAAAGGTTCCCCATTTTCATTTACCCCTGGCACCCCAAATTTACCTACTACTCCCTCCACAACATTTTTACCCACTTTAGCATTGAAATCCCCAACCACACGTACTCTCACACTTGATTCAAAACTCCCCATAAACTCACTCAACATTTCCCAAAATCTCTCTCTCTCCTCAACACTTCTCTCTTCTCCAGGTGCATAAACGCTTACTATAACCCATTTTTCACATCGAACTCTCTTATTTTACTCTACATAATCCTTGAATTAATGCATTTATATTCCATCGTTTCCTGCCAAAACTTATCTTTCAACATTATTGCTGCTCCTTCTTTAGCTCTAACTCTATTTGAAACCCCTGACCTAATCCCATTTATTTCTCCCCACTGAAACTCTCCCACTCTCTTCAGCTTTGTTTCACTTAAAGCCAGGACATCCAGCTTTTTCTCATTCATAACAGCCACAATTGTCTCTTTCTTATCATTCACGCAACATCCACGCACATTCAGACATCCCACTTTGATGGTTTTCTTCTTTTTCTTGTTAGTAGGCTATACAGGAAAAGGGGTTACTAGCTCATTATTCCCGGCATTTTAGTCGACTTTTACAACACGCATGGCTTACGGAGGAAATATTCTTATTCCACTTTCCCATGGATGTACAAGGAAAAGCAATAAGAACAAGAACTATTAAGAAAATTCAGATGAGTGTGTACAGTGGACCCTCGCCTAACGCTATTAATCCGTTCCTGAGATCTCATCGTTAGGTGAAATTATCATTAGGCGAATTAATTTTCCCCATAAGAAATAATGGAAATCAAATTAATCCGTTCCTGAAACCCCAAAGTATGAAGAAAAAAAAAATTTTACCACATGAAATATTAATTTTAATACACACAAACTGAAGAAGACATGCACAGTTACATGACACTTACCTTTATTGAAGATATGATTGATGGGATGGGAGGAGGGGAGACTGTGGACGGTGTTAATGTTTAGAAGGGGAATCCCCTTCCATTAGGACTTGAGGTGGCAAGTCCTTTTCCAGGGTTACTTCCCTTCTTCTTTTAATGCCACTAGGACCAGCTTCAGAGTCACTGGACCTCTGTCGCACAACATATCTGTCCATAGAGGCCTGTACCTCCCGTTCCTTTATGACATTCCTAAAATGTTTAACAACATTGTCAGTGTAATAGTCACCAGCACAGCTTGCAATAGCTGTGTGAGGGTGATTTTCATCAAAAAAGGTTTGCACTTTAAGCCACATTGCACACATTTCCTTAATCTTTGAAATAGGCAGCTTCTTCAATTTCTCTATCCCCTCCTCTGAAGCAGATTCCTCAGGTCTGGCCTCTTGCTGTTGAAGATGATCTAGCAGCTCATCAGTGGTTAGTTCTTCATTGTCCTCCTCCACCAACTCTTCCACATCCTCCCCACTAACCTCCAACCCCAAGGACTTCCCCAATGCCACAATGGATTCCTCAACTGGCATAGGATTCCCAGGGTTAGCCTCAAACCCTTCAAAATCCCTTTTGTCTACACGTTCTGGCCACAGTTTCTTCCAAGCAGAGTTCAAGGTCCTCTTAGTCACTTCCTCCCAAGCCTTACCTATAATGTTTACACAATTGAGGATGCTAAAGTGATCTCTCCAAAACTCTCTTAGAGTCAATTGAGTTTCTGAGGTCACTACAAAGCACCTTTCAAACATAGCTTTTGTGTACAGTTTCTTGAAGTTGGAAATGACCTGCTGATCCATGGGCTGCAGGAGAGGAGTGGTATTAGGAGGCAAAAACTTGACCTTAATGAAGCTCATTTCTGCAGAAAGTCGCTCTGCCACTTCTGAAGGATGACCAGGAGCATTGTATAATACCAGGAGGCACTTAAGGTCTAATTTCTTTTCAATTAGGTAATTTTTCACAGTGGGGGAAAATGCATGGTGTAACCAGTCATAGAAAAAGTCCCTAGTGACCCATGCCTTACTGTTTGCCTTCCACAGCACACACAAATTAGCCTTGAGGACATTGTTTTTCCTGAACACTCTGGGAGTTTCAGAGTGATACACCAATAAAGGCTTCACTTCGCAATCACCACTAGCATTGGCACACATCAACAGAGTAAGCCTGTCTTTCATAGGCTTATGTCCTGGGAGTGCCTTTTCCTCCTGAGTAATGTAGGCCCTGTTTGGCATTTTCTTCCAAAACAGGCCTGTTTTGTCACAATTAAACACTTGTTCAGGTTTCAGTCCTTCACTGTCTATGTACTCCTTGAATTCCTGCACATATTTTTCAGCTGCTTTGTGGTCCGAACTGGCAGCCTCACCATGCCTTATCACACTATGTATGCCACTACGATTCTTAAATCTCTCAAACCAACCTTTGCTGGCCTTAAATTCACTCACATCACCACTAGTCGCAGGCATTTTTCTAATTAAATCCTCATGCAGCTTCCTAGTCTTTTCACATATGATCGCTTGAGAGATGCTATCTCCTGATATCTGTTTTTCGTTTATCCACACCAATAACAGTCTCTCAACATCTTCTATAACTTGCAATCTCTGTTTCAAAAACAAAGTTGCACCTTTGGCAAGAACAGCTTCCTTGATTGCCGTTTTCTTGCCCACAATAGTAGCGATGGTTGATTGGGGTTTTGTGTACAACCTGGCCAGCTCGGAGACACGCACTCCACTTTCATACTTAGCAATGATCTCTTTCTTCATATCCATAGTAATTCTCACCCTTTTTGCTGTAGGGTTGGCACTAGAAGCTTTCTTGGGAGCCATGGTGACTTATTTTGCAGGTGCAATCACTAAAAAGGCTGTGATAATATGAAATGTTCCGATTGTATGCTTGGAAGCGACTGCGATGGCTGGCTTGTAAACACTGGCACCCACAGAACAAGTGAGGCGGGCTCAGGCCGCATGTGGACGCGTCTCGAACAAATCGCGTTGAGCGAGTTTTTTAGCGCTAGCCGAAGCAAAATTTTTGCGTTAAAATGTATCGCTAGGCGGATTTAACGTTATGCGATGCGTTCGTTAGGCGAGAGTCAACTGTATACATAAATGTGCACATGTATATGTAGTGTGATCTAAATGTAAGTAGAAGTAGCAAGACGTACCTGAAATCTTGCACGTTTATGAGACAGAAAAAAGACACCAGCAATCCTTCCATCATGTAAAACAATTACAGGCTTTCGTTGTACACTCACATGGCAGGATGGTAGTACCTCCCTGGGTGGTTGCTGTCTACCAACCTACTACTACTTATATTCAGTAATTTAAATTTTATGTGAATGTGCTTTTAATGTCAAACAAAGGACCCTGTTTGATAATAAAAGAATAATTCAGTAATTATTTAGATAGTTGTTTCCTAGCAACACATTTTGTTTTTTTTAAAACTTCCTTATAACAGTTTTTGTTTCTTCTGTTGACTTCCTGTGTACTAACAATGGTTGATATTCTGCCACTTGCTACAGATTAAGACCATTCACTGAATGCCACAGCACTGTTGACCCAACACCATTTATGAAGGGATGTGTAGATTCCATGTGTGAATGTTTGAACAGCGACACCGAAGAAGAGCAGTGCCGGTGCCAGGCACTTACTCGTTACATCGCCAGTTGCCTAGAGAAGAACCCTGAAGCTCCTGTCTCTAATTGGCGTTTCATTGCTAAATGCTGTAAGTCTTCTTTTTTTTTAACACATTGGCCGTCTCTCACCGAGGTAAGGTGACCCAAAAAGAAACACTCTCACTATCATTCACACTATGAATGTCTTGCCAGAGGCACGCAGATATGAAACAAATTTTTTATAAAGCCTCTTAAGGCTCAAACAATGACCTCGGACAAGTGAGACATGAGTTCATTTACCTGGCTTTGTTACTAGCTATAGATCTATAGATTCTTTTAGATATTACATAAATAAATCACCCCCACTTTACTTAATCTAAAATACATATGTTAGCTTAGTTCATAAAGCCACAAATTTATACACTATTGTTTTATAGCTTATTTTATGTGAGCTTTTTGCATCACTCTACAGTGATAAAAAGATGACCAATGGTGTAAAAAAATATAAAATGAAGTACTGTAGGTTAACTCATCTCAAAATTATTTCATAACTAACCTGAAAACTGGTGTTAAATCTTAAGACATTGCTTCATCCTATCAAGAACTGTTATGACAGAGAGATAGAAGATGAATAAGTCAGATCATTATACATGTACATGTATTATGGATTAACAAGACTAGTAACCCTTGACCAGAGTCACCATGTGGATTACATTTCATTATGCTTATATCATGAATTTACATGATATAATCATCATAATATAAGCATGATGAAGAGCTGTTTTAAACAACAAGTAATCTGAAAAAGTGAATGTTCATCATACTCTCCTTAGGTCTTAACATAATAACAAATATGGGAATAAGTTGAATGGGAAACAGTTGAGTCATATTGTGTACGAGGATGATGACTATACTTGTTATTTTTCACATACAGATTCATTTACTGAGGAGTAGTGTTAGTAGCCCCAAGACTTCACTTGATGGAAAATGTATGAATAATACAATAATAGGTTATTGTGGGTAATTACTGAAATTATGAAGTCCAGCTCATGCCTATTTAGGCTTTGTGTGTTGATAAAATTTTAGTTTATGGATGCTACACTCTTGTTTGGAGTGACATAAACTTATAATAATTTGGAAAACAGTTAAAATACTTAGCAATGTTTGCTGAGAGGGAAATGTCTAGTAAAGGCATCCTTGCCAATTTTTTATTTTGAGGTAAAATTTCACATATTTTAATTCCAGTGGTGGAGACATGTTTTGTTACTTGTTCGTATTCAGAGCCTTTAAGAAAAACTTTCTGCTTACAATTATAAAATAAATCAAACAAATCATTATAACCTTCAAAATGAAAGAAAATGTAATAGTAAATGATGCAAGTTTCTGGTCAGGAAATGAATAACCTTCTAATGTTTTTTTTAATGTACACTGTTACCCTAAGTGCATTATGTAATCTGCAGATAAACAATGTGGACCAGGTGAGATTTATCAAGATTGTTACCGTGCCAAATGTGAGAAGAGTTGTGAGAATCAGCATGATGAAATTCTTTGTCCAGAAGAGGAGGGTTCTTGCATCCCTGGCTGCTTCTGTAGCCCTGGTTTGGTACGCAAGGGAGACCGCTGTGTTGCTCCTGAACAGTGTCGAGATTGTATTTGTGAAGGTTATGGTGACCCACACTACATGACCTTTGATCGATATAATTACACCTTCAATGGAGAATGTTCTTACATTGCTGCACGAGACATGAATGCTCGAGGTCAACATAAATTCCAGGTGTGCCATCAGTAATTTAACTTTAAGAATACAGTGGAACCTCAGTTTTCATATGCCCTAGTTTGTATGTAAAACTATAGTTATTCTCTATAAAATGTATTTTTTGTTAACTTTTTTGGGTGTCTGGAATGGATTAATTTGATTTACATTATTTCTTATGGGAAATATTGCTTCAGTTTTTGTACGATTCGGGTTTTCATCAGACTTTTTTTGAACGGATTAATCACGAAAACCAAGGTTCCAATGTACTGTATATCAAAATATATTAAGAATCCTTAAATCATTTATTACATTATTTTAGAAATTGACAAGACAAATTTAATGCTGTACCTTGTACAGCATTACATACTGTATACCTTCGGCAAGCCCTTGATTTAAAAAGCTAAAAGGGAAAGAGGGTGTTTGTTAACACTGAATGATGAGATTGTTCTTGCATGATTGCAACAGTAGCAGACAATTCTGGATTTAAGGGGCTTTGTTAAATCTGGAAATCAATTTTCCAAGCAGACCACAATAGCAAACAATTCTGAAGTTAAGAGACTTTGTCTGTTAAATTCAAAATTATAATAAAATTAATGGACAATTCTGATTTAAAGGACTTTGTTAGTTAAATTCAAATAAAATTTACCCAATCATAATAGTAATGGACAGTTTTGAGTTTAATGGACTTTAGATGTTGTCCAACCACAGATTTTTTCCTTGAATCCAAAATTATTAAATCGAGGGTTTATTATTTTTTTTTTTTTTTTTTTTTTTTACGCACCTGCTGTTCTCCCACCGAGGCAGGGTGACCCAGATATTCACACATAATCACTGTCTTTGCAGAGGTGCTCAGATACAGCAGTTCAGATGTCATTCCAAATAGCCAATATTCCAAACCCCTCCTATAAAGTGTAGACATTGTATTCCCACCTCCAGGACTCAAGTCCGGCTAACCAGTTTCCCTGAATCCCTTCACAAAATATTACCCTGCTCACATTCCAACAGCTTGTCAAGTCCCAAAAGCCATTCATCTCCATTTACTCCTATCTAACACACTCACACATGCCTGCTAGATGTTTTACTTTTTTTTTTTTTAACAAGTCGGCCGTCTCACACTGAGGCAGGGTGACCCAAAAAGAAAGAAAATCCCTAAAAAGAAAATACTTTTATTATTATTATTCTCCAGAAATGCCTTAGCCACACCTAAACTGTCATATCTGGGCACCTCTGCAAAGACAGTGATTTTGTATGAATGATGGTGAGTGTTAAATGATGGTGAAAGTGTTTCTTTCTTTTTTGGGTCACTCTGCCTCGGTGGGAGACAGCCGACGTGTTAAAAGAAAATATCTTTAATTTGTATTTTGAAATTTGTTTGTGTTTTATGCATAAAAACTCATAGATATTTTGTGTGACAGGTGATCACGCGTAACAAGCGATGTACCCAGATACCTGTCACTGTTTGTACTGATGCCGTAACTGTCCTCTTCAACTTTCATACGGTCTTTATCTCTGCTGTCGGAGTAGATACTGTCAAACTGATTATTGATGAAGATGAAGTGACCAGCTTCCCTCACCGAGAGCCGTGGTTAGCAGTTGAACAGCCAGATCCTTCACAGGTATGTTAATCAATATTTTTATTATTATATGTAACTCATTATTAATTAAATTATATATTACTTGAGAAACTTGCATCTTTATTACTCTATCTACTTTACTCTAGCTATACCAACATTGCACTATTGTATGATAATAAAAAATATTACAGGCTATTTTACCTCAACCCATTTCAAAGTGCAGGATGTAACCCATAACAAGTGACTAACACCTAGGTACCTACTTACTGCTAGGTGAATAGGAGCAACAAGTGTAAGGAGACTTGCTCATATTTAACTTATCTGAATCTTAAACTATTTTGTCATTCTACTCTTTTTAATTTTATGCCTTATTATATCAATACAGTAGGACCCCCCATATCTGTGGGGAATACATTCCAAGGACCTGCTGTGGATGCCTAAACCCTGGATAGTGGCAAACCCTATATATAAGTCCTATACATACCTATTGTAAAGTTTAATTAATAAGTGTAGAATTATCACTTTTTCACTGATGGAAAGCACTTCATTGCTTCTCTTAGGTATTTTTGGGCCACAGTAAACCATGGATAACTGAAATTATGGATATCGAATCACTGGATATGTGGGTTCTACTGTACTCTCTTCTTACTTTTTAAACTCTTCAAATGTTTTGTTAGAATATATTTAATTTGACTTACTGAAGATTTCAATAGATTTTTCAAGAATTTCTTGTTACCCAGAAATACATTTGCAGCTATGAAGCATATTAGTAAATTGTCACATACTGGTAGCAATCATACATATCAGACTACTGTGTAATGGTGTCAAGACTTTTATGAGGAGTTGAAACATATCTTTGAATGTTGTGACAAGGAATTGTAAGAAATTAAATGATGTGGTGGTATGAAAGGTACAGTATAATTCAAGGAGCAGGAGAGGGGTTGTTGTGATGGTTTGCTCACTGAAAAAGAATAGGGTAAGATAAGCTGATAAAAACAAAAAGAATATAAATCTGGGGTGGATGGAAAGTAGTGTAGAGAGGAACCAAGGAGTAATTGCTTAAGTATTCAGAGGTATGTGTGAATATGTTATATTGGGTGAATGGTCTTTAGTATCTTCCATGACTTGACAGTGTGAATATATTAAATACTACTATAGTATTAACCCCTTCAGGGTCCAAGGCCAAAATCTGAAGTCACGCACCAGTGTCCAAGAAATTTTGAAAAAAAAAAAAAATATTTTTTCTTACAGAATTAAAGAGCATATTTTTGTGAAGGTAATAAGACAAAAAAAAAATTCTGATCAGTACTTACCGAAATACAGTGCCAAGAAGTTTGTCAAAAATGATGTGGTGGCGGCACATACGCACATTACATTATTTTGCGGTTTTTACATTTTTTTCTTTTCTTTTCCAATTTTTTTCTATTCCTACTAACATTTGGGGCCTGAGAGACCAATACTGTATATAATGTATATATATAAACTCACTGTATTGAACACAATATCTGCACTAAAGTTATTATCATATTATTGTTTACCACTGTTGTTTATTACAATAAACATGCACAAATCTTGTATAATACTAATGTTCTATCATATATTTACATATTTACAATCACCAGACATGGTTTTAGAACTGCTGGAGCTTGTGGAACTCCTTGAAACAAGGCACCATGCACAGAGGCACCTTACATTCCTCACACATAAACCGAGTGTCTTTGCGTCTTTGTTGCCGTCGTTTTGTTTGTGCACAGACGATGCATCTCTTCTGAGCAAATTTCTTCTGAGTTGAAGGAAGTTGTATTATGAAATGATCACCTTCCCTCCTCAAACGCTTGGGTATATTCTGAGGAATTCGAGGACCTTGTTGTATAGCAGGTGTTCTTACCTGGTACTTCATTATGAGTTGTCTGACAACAGACAAACAAAATTCACCATACGGTGGTCTGTTGCCAGTCTTTATTTGGTACATATTATATGCATTGAGCAATGAAATGTCCATGAGATGGAAGAAAAGTTTCATATACCACTTGTAACTCTTACGAACACAGTCAACAAAACCAATCTGCATGTCACATTTGTCAACCAAGCGCATGTTTTGTGTATAATCAATCACTGTCACTGGTTTTTGAATACATTCATTAGTCACTCGATCAACTTTGCCACTGTCTTGCATTTCATTACGGTGAATGGTTGTCAACAATGTGACATCTCGTTTGTCATGCCACCGTAATGCCATGATGTCATTGGCAGTAAACACCTGCACGTCATCACCACAAGCACCTGCGTTGAGCCTGGGCATATGTTTACGATTAGAACGCACTGTGCCACACACATGTCTTGTTCACTCGCATGAAATCACTGAGTAATGGGCTTGTGTACCAGTTATCGGTATATAATGTATGCCCCTTACCAGGATAAGGTGCCATCATGTTTCTCACTATGTCACCTGAGATACCCAATAACATCTTGGTATCTTTCAATGTTTTACTACCCGTGTATACAACAATATCCAACACCAGGCACTGTCACAGTCACAGAGTACAAACAGTTTTATACCAAAGCGTTTCCTCTTGCTCGGTATGTACTGCTTGAATGACAGTCTACCTTTGAACAAAATCAAAGACTCGTCAATTACAAGATTCTTGAATGGATAAAAGTATATGCTGAACTTTTGTTTGAGATACATGAAAACATTTCTAATCTTGTATAACCTGTCACTTCTGTCAGGCCTGGTTTTGTCAGAGAAGTGCAAAATACATAAGAGTAAGATAAACCTGTTCACTGGGATGATTTCACTGAAGACCGGGGTAGAAATTAGCTGATCTGTGGACCAGTATGCTTTTATATTATGCTTATACACATGAGGCATAAGCATTATTGTTGCAAAAAGCAAATACATTTCTGCAACAGTCGTCTCTTTCCACCTGTGTAGTCTTGACTGTGGTGATAAGATCTTATTTGCCATGGTGTACTCAAAATGCTTATTACTTTCCCTGACAATAGTTTCCATCAATGGCTGGTCAAAGACTAATTCAAAGAATTCCAGTTCCAAGGGGACAAGTAGATAGAATTCCACTTTGAGAGTCATCAAAGTGGTGAGGCTTGGGAACAAAATTGGGATTTTGCTGCCAATCCCACATACGGTTTGCTGGTGGATACTGGACATCATAGGCTGGTTGTGCGGGTGGTTGTGGTTGTGGTGGGCTGGTGGCTGACGCTCCGCTTTGTCCTTGAACTGACGAGTCAGCAGCGTGGGTCCCAGCGTGGGCTGGTGAGTCACGCATGGCGGTGCCACTACCATCACCACTAACACCATCCACTGATGCCTGTGGTCTATCCATGCCAAGTGTAGCCACATCATCCTCACTATCACTACCTAAAACTGGTGTAGGGCCACGGGATGTACTCCGGGATGTACTCCGTCCCCTGGGCACAGCATAGGGTACACTACCCGAGTGCATGCGGCGGCGAACATACTGACGCTTCACTGGTGAATATGATTCCTCACTATCACTACTCGAATGATCGTCAAGCGCAATAAAATCACAATCCACGTCACTATCATCATCATTACTGAAGTCAAAGGCCTGGCCACGCGAAAATATTAGTTTTCTCTTGCATTGAGGAACAACCGACTGTGAGTCACGAGTGCCCACACCAGAGGTAGAAGGTTGAGGATCGTCAGGATTTTCTGCACTATTATCGATATCCTGGTCATTCTTTTCGGTCACTAACTGATCAAAGCCGTAGAATTCGTCTTCATTTCCACTTCCATCATTGTCAGAACTATCAGATAGGAAGAGGAGAGTCCCAATTTTCCGGGGAGTGAGAGCTGACTTGCGACGAGGCATGGTGAACAAGGGTAACTGAGCTGGCGTTCCTACAATGCTATGCGGGCGCCTAGATTTTTTGTTTATGGTGCACACCCACCACGCAGACCCGTTCTCTCACATGTAGGCCTATGAGCATTTTTGCGCTAAATTTGACGGCGCTAGAATTTTGGTGTAGATCTACGTTTTGGACACTCAACGTGAAGCCGTAGATCTACGGGACGGACCCTGAAAGGGTTAACAGTGATTATGTATGAGTGAGGTGAAAGTGTTGAATGATGATGAAAGTATTTTCATTTTGGGGATTTTCTTTCTTTTTGGGTCACCCCGCCTAGGTGGGAGATGGCCAACTTATTGCAAAAAAAAAAAATAGTATCTATAAAGGGATTCAGGAAATTGATTAACTAGTCTTCAGTTTTGGAGATGGGAGGTACAGTATGTGTGTTTTGAAAGTTGTGTAGGGATGTTGTAGCTCAGTGAATCATTGTCTCATGATGGCTGCACTCTTTGGGTAATTATTGTTTAGGGAAGAAGGGAAATGTGGACAAGAGGCCCACCATACTTTTATGAAAAATAGCATGGCATAGTTTGCAGGAAAAAAAGAATCTTGGAATAAAACACTGAAAATAATGTACAGCAACAAAAAATCTATGGGTAGTATGAAAACAAAAAATTATTGAATATAAAATGGCAGTCACCAATGACTGTAGTCAGTACCATTTTGCAACTTGTACATATATATATGTAGACACATAAGTATCAGTAGCTGATTTAAAATATTTGTATGATCTATCTTGTTGAGTTGAACTATAAGTGTTTGTCTTGTCTTTCACAGTACATTGTCAGATACTCTAGTCTTCAGAATACATCTGACTTCATCTAAGATTGGTTGTTTCCCTATCTCTCTATGTGCTTTTTGTGACCTGGGATATGAGCAGTGACTATGACACCTCTAGGACTCAATAAAGGTTCCAGTTAGAATTCTTAAATGTTGGTGGAGTATGGGTAATGTACTCACATCTCACCTGTAGGGTCAATAGTTTGTGGTCTGTATAATTCCTTTCTTATGTGAGACATTGCATTCCTTGGAAAGGTTATATGGTAATGACGACATCTGAAAAGCAGTTGCTTGGTATTCATAAAATATTTTATTTTATCTGGTCCAACACTTTTGCCATGAATGTTATTTGTATAGTACAGCTAGATCTTCACATTATCAATTCAATTATCCAACATTTTTACAGAAGGGACTCCTGTCAATAATTTTGATTAGTTGCTGTTTTAAGCAGTGGCCTATTTTGTTTTGAGTTTGGCCTTCTACCCCTAAATTAAAACCCAACCAAAGAATTTCACTCAAAATGTGCTCCTTAGATTTTCCCTGCCCACATCTTTTGTCTTTTTGGATATTCTCTTATGAATGTTAATATTAATGAAGTTATAACAGTATTTAAAGTAACCTCTAAAACATAAGATATGCCTCAGTCTGAAACAAACATGTTTACATGGATAGAATTTAATAGTACGTACTCAGGATTTTGACTTTGCAGGAGACCAGCAATGTGACCTGCAAATATGGAGGTCTGACTGGCTATATAGTATATCACTTTTTTTTTTTATCAGATTATGGTAGCCATTCCCGAGATTCATTTAGAAGTGACTTTCTTCCTTGAAAACTTTGGCTTCTCCATCCGTTTACCTTCCAATCTTTACTTCAACAAAACAGAAGGACTGTGTGGTAAGTCTGAGTGATGCATTCAAACTGTTATTTTGATTGCCATTTTCTTAAGATCTTTTGAAGTACTGTACTGTATGTTATTTCATTTGTCATAATAGTTTCCCCTTTTAAACCTTAGCATTAGGCTAAAATGATCTGGGGTTTCTTTTTGTATAAGAAGCTTTGTAAATAACTTATCCATTTTCTTATTAATTATTTATGTGGATGTTCACAAAATATTCCATTGCCTTCAGATATCTCTTAATATTTGTGTACAGTTGGGTATCTTTTATTGCTGAAATATTTTGCTTCCTCAGCAAGTTCCTTCAGATAAAATATAAAGGCGACTTAAATACTGGAGACAACAGAAGTAGTGGAGAGGTAGATGAGAGGTGATCAGTCCCTCAACCTTGAAAAAGAAAGTACAGAGCTGAACATTATCAAGGCTGAGGGACTGATCACCTCGAACTTACTTCTTTTTCAAGTCTGAGGGACAGACCACCTTGAACTTCCTTCTTATTTTAGGATGAGGGACTGATCATCTCATATCTACCTCTTCATTACTTCTGTTTTCCCCAGTATGTAAGTCACCTCTGTATTTTAACTGAAGAAGCCTGTTGAGCAGGCAAACTGTTTTGGTAACAAGAGATTCTCAACTGTTGCACATGTGTCTTACCTATCTGCTTGTTGGTAGTATAGAAAATTCCAATTTTCAGATAATACTGTATAAAGGGACTCTCACACTTGGTTAACTTCTAGTGATTCTCAACATTGTCAAATTATCATGTACAGTTTTAAACATAGTGATTATAGTAGTGTAAGAATTTGAAGCTAATCTGTTTTAAACAATATCTCGTCATGATTGTTAAGAAACATGAACTGGCTTATACAGTCCTGTTAGATACTAACTTATTAAAGGAAGACATTCAAAATAGAGTTCTTGCAGACTCTTAAGTTTTTCGAATAGTTAGCTTTTATTTTAAAAATTTATTAAAAAACATTACATGAATCTGTGCCTAGTCATACCATATATGTATATGTTTTGAGAGAATAGCTTACACAATAGTCTGCAGAGATGAGAAAAGAATAACAAAATGAGAATAAGAAATGGTTTTGGAGAGATAAATAAGATTAAGAAATTTAAGATGCAGATAACCTATCAGTTATATGAAAGTGGTGAGATGATGCATAAGTAGGTAAACATATTACCTGGAGAGAAAATTGTAAGATGTTGTTAAATGTAGCAAAATAGAGACAGGGATTTCATTTAAGGAGCATAAGGACTCATGAGTGTTAGGAAAAGGGAAGAGCCAGAAGTGAGCATGGAATTAGTGGATGAAGGCAGTAAGCATTTTTCAAGGGGGTTTTGCAGTGAGGATAGAGGGGATTAAAACTGGAGACGATATGATATTGTAAAACTTGTGAAAGGTAAAAAAAAAGTATCAAGATGGTATGAATATCTCAGAATGTTTGAAGGTGGTATTTACAATAGGGGCAGATTTAGAGATACTACAGAATAATTTGAAGTTATGGCTAAGGGTGAATGAAATACTGAATGTTTATGCATTGAATGTCAGTATGAAGCACATGATATTGATGTACAATAACTGCATTCCTGGGATGAAATACTTCATAAATGATATTGCTACAGGATGCAATAATCCATATATAATATCAAACTGGAGCTAAACACCCTTATTTATGACCTTAATACTTTCCTAGGTAACTGTAACCACAATACTGAAGACGACCTAGTAGACAGAAACTCTGGCTTGATTGAGTCTATTGACACATTTGGACGTAGCTGGTTGCTGGAGACTGAGCCACTTTCTTGTGGCGTTTTGGAGAAAGATGCCACATTTTGCATTCCACTACCTCCAGATCAAGACCCATGCCTTAAGATCATGAATGAAGACTTATTTGGAAAGGTTATTTGTACACTAATTCTTTTCAGCATTGATTTCCATCTTTTAAAAGATGTATTCCAATAGACACATATTGTATGTTTTCTTATCTCATTGAAACTGATTACTGTAGTGTAAACAATTAGCTGTCTGACTTCTAAGTATCTATAACTAGTCTTATCTTTTTGACTACCTTCATATATCACAGTCAGGTTTTTTATTAGGTATCTGACCTTGTATTGAGGTAAGATTTATTACAGTAAAATATATGTTCTCTTGACTCCATTGCACTCTAGTTTAAGAAGAAAATTGTTTTGAGCAACAGTATTAAATGCTTTTTTTATTGATAATTAAACAGATTAGTAGATATTCATTATTTTAGTATTTTTCTAACATCATTATTGTTAATTCTTGGACACGAACTGTACAAAATTAATTGTAATGTATGTGGATTCATTATGTTTTACTGCATTATGTAAAGGTATATTTACTGTACCACTTATATATTATTTTCTCACATATTATGTCATTATTGTCAGGGTTGGTATTAGCCTGCAGTCGTTTATATGG
This sequence comes from Cherax quadricarinatus, assembly GCF_038502225.1. Lineage (NCBI taxonomy): Eukaryota > Metazoa > Arthropoda > Malacostraca > Decapoda > Parastacidae > Cherax > Cherax quadricarinatus. Next base: position 15,372,206 of record NC_091335.1, on the reverse strand, counting down.
AATAAACTTTGAGTTTTGTGAAGATTTGCAATTCAGGTGATAGGTTAAATAGTATTACAATGGTGGGAGTAATACATGTATATGACTCTCTTTATTTTCACCTTTATTGTCTACTTAACATTTTTGTGATTTTTAATAATGTGTAAGAAGTCCCTTATTTACTTTTCTGCTATAATAAAAATTTATGTTCCCTACTCTTCAGCAGCCATTATAGGATAGATAGAAGTGAATGGAGACGAATGGTTTTTGGGACCTGACGAGCTGTTGGAGTGTGAGTAGGGTAACATTTAGTGAAGGGATTTAGGGATGATTGTGGATGTTATGAATGAGAAGAAGCTGGATGTCCGGGCTGTAACCCTTGAACTGTCCAAACGTAGATCTATGTTCACTTGTGTAGTGCTCTGAATATTTTTTGGGGAAATTTTTTTTTTATTTTGTTTAAAATGAAGAGTGCATTTTTCCCAGTGTCTCCAAATTTTGTAATACTGCACACACTTAGTGCACAGACCCATTCTCTCATGTCTAGGCATCTCAGGCCTGTCATGCCAAGGATGAAAGCATGTAAAATGAAATGTAGATCTACGTTTGGAGCGTTACGCATGTGAAAGTAGATCTACATTTGGATGTTGAAGGATAAGTTATGGCAGGAAAAGAGGGAGTATAAATGTATAAATGCAAGGATTATGTGGTGTAAAATAAGGGTTGGATGTGAAAAGTGGGTTATAGTAAGTGTTTATGCACCTGGAGAAGAGAGAAGTGTAGAGGAGAGAGAAAGATATTTTGGGAAATGTTGAGTGAGTGCATGGGGAGTTTTCTACCTAGTGAGAGAGTACTTGTGATTGGGGATCTCAATGCTAAAGTGGGTAAAAATGTTGTGGAGGGAGTAGTAGGTAAATCTGAGGTACCAGGAGTAAATGAAAATGGGGAACCTTTAATTGAGCTTTGTGTAGAAAAAGGGTTGTATTAAGTAATACATAGTTTATGAAAAAGAGGATTAATAAGTATACAAGGTATGATATAGCACATAATGAAAGTACATGTAGTTTGTTACATTATGTATTGGTGCATAAAAGATTGATGAGTAGGCTTCAGGATGTATATGTTTATAGAGGGGCAACTGATATATTGGATCATTATTTAGTTGTAGCTACAGTTGGAGTAAGAGGTAGGAGGGACAAAAGGAAAATAGCAACAGCAAGAAAGAGAGAGGTGAAGGTGTATGAACTAGGGAGGAGGAAGTTTGGGTGAGATATAAGAAACTATTGGCAGAAAGGTGGACTAATGCAAGCATGAGGAGAATGGGGGGTTGAAGAGGGATGAAATAGCTTTAAAAATGCAGTATTAGAATGTGGGGCAGAAGTTTGTGGCTATAGGAGGGTGGGTGCAGGAGGAAAGAGGCATGATTGGTGGAATGATGAGGTAAAGGGTGTGATAAAAGAGAAAAAGGTAGCTTATGAGAAGATTTTACAAACCAGATGTGTTGTAAGAAGAGCAGAGTATATGGAGAGTAAAAGAAAGGTGAAGAGAGTGGTAAGAGATTGCAAAAGGAGAGCAGATGAAAGAGTGGGAGAGGCACTGTCAAGAAATTTTGATGAAAATAAGAAAAAATTTTAGAGTGAGATAAGCAAGTTAAGAAAGCCTAAGAAACGAATGGATTTGTCACTTAAAAACAGAGTAGATGGGGAGATGGAGGTATTGGGTAGATGGTGGGAATATTTTGAGGAACTTTTAAATGTCGATGAAGAAAGGGAGGCGGTAATTTCATGCACTGGTCAGGGAGGTATAACATCTTTTAGGAGTAAAGAAGAGCAGGATGTGGGTGTGGGGGAGGTGCGTGAGGCATTACGTAGAACGAAACGGGGTAAAGCAGCTGGAACTGACATGATCACGACAGAAATGTTAAAAGCAGGGGGATATATAGTGTTGGAGTGATGGTATTTTTGTTTAGTAAATGTACGAAAGAGGGGAAGGTACCTAGGGATTGGAAGAGAGCATATATAGTTCCTTTACATAAAGGGAAGGGGGACAAAAGAGATTGTAAAAATTATAGGGGAATAAGTGGTTGGTACTTTTGTTTAATAAATGTATGAAAGAGGGGAAGGTTCCTCGGGACTGGCAGAGAGCATGGTTAGTCCCTTTATATAAAGGGAAGGGGGACAAAAGAGATTGTCAAAATTATAGAGGAATTAGTTTACTGAGTGTACCAGGAAAAGTGTACGGTAGGGTTATTATTGAAAGAATTAGAGGTAAGACAGAATATAGGATTGCAGATGAGCAAGGAGGTTTTAGAGTGGGTAGTGGATATGTAGATCAGGTGTTTACATTGAAGCATATATGTGAACAGTATTTAGATAAAGGTAGGGAAGTTTTTATTGCATTTATAGATTTAGAAAAGGCATATGATAGAGTGGATAGGGGAGCAATGTGGCAGATGTTGCAAGTATATGGAATAGGTGGTAAGTTACTAAATGCTGTAGAAGAGAGGGAGACTACTTCCTGGTAAAAGTAGGTCTTAGACAGGGATGTGTAATGTCACCATGGTTGTTTAATATATTTATAGATGGGGTTGTAAAAGAAGTAAATGCTAAGGTGCTCGGGAGAGGGGTGGAATTAAATTATGGGGAATCAAATACAAAATGGGAATTGACACAGTTACTTTTTGCTGATGATACTGTGCTTATGGGAGATTCTAAAGAAAAATTGCAAAGGTTAGTGGATGAGTTTGGGAGAGTGTGTAAAGGAAGAAAGTTGAAAGTGAACATAGAAAAGAGTAAGGTGATGAGGGTATCAAATGATTTAGATAAAGAAAAATTGGATATCAAATTGGAGAGGAGGAATATGGAAGAAGTGAATGTTTTCAGATATTTGGGAGTTGACGTGTCAGCGGATGGATTTATGAAAGATGAGGTTAATCATAGAATTGATGAAGGAAAAAAGGTGAGTGGTGCGTTGAGGTATATGTGGAGACAGAGACCATTATCTATGGAGGCAAAGAAGGGAATGTATGAAAGTATAGTGGTGCCAACACTCTTATATGGGTGTGAAGCTTGGGTGATAAATGCAGGAGCGAGGATACGATTAGAGGCAGTGGAGATGTCCTGTCTAAGGGCAATGTGTGGTGTAAATATTATGCAGAAAATTCAGAGCAATGAAGTTAGGAGAAGGTGTGGAGTTAATAAAAGTATTAGTCAGAGGGCTGAAGAGGGGTTGTTGAGGTGGTTTGGTCATTTAGAGAGAATGGATCAAAATAGAATGACATGGAAAGCATATAAATCTATAGGGAAAGGAAGGCAGGGTAGGGGTCGTCCTCAAAAGGGTTGGAGAGAGGGGGTAAAGGAGGTTTTGTGGGCGAGGGGCTTGGACTTCCAGCAAGCGTGCTTGAGTGTGTTAGATAGGAGTGAATGAAGACAAATGGTAGTTGGGACCTGATGAGCTGTTGGAGTGTGAGCAGGGTAATATTTAGTGAAGGGATTCAGGGAAACCGGTTATTATCATATAGTCGGACTTGAGTCCTGGAAATGGGAAGTACAATGCCTGCACTTTAAAGGAGGGGTTTGGGGTATTGGCAGTTTGGAGGGATATGTTGTGTATCTTTATATGTATATGCTTCTAAACTGTTGTATTCTGAGCACCTCTGCAAAAACAGTGATAATGTGTGAGTGTGGTGAAAGTGTTGAATGATGGTGAAAGTATTTTCTTTTTGGGGATTTTCTTTCTTTTTTGGGTCACCCTGCCTCGGTGGGAGACGGCCGACTTGTTGAAAAAAAAAAAAAAGGACTAGAAATAGTGGAATAATCCAAAATATATGGGAGGCACACGTGGAAACTGACCACAACAGCTTATAAACATTGGCACACTGACTCTTAGAGTGGTGGACAAACGTCGTTGGTTAAGTTTTTTGCCGTTGGTTAAGGCATTTTTTCTATGGCAAAAAGCGCTGTTAGACGAAATTGCCATTACTTAATGCCGCTGTTAGTCGAGGGTTGACTGTACAATGCCCGCACTTTAACCCTTTGAGGGTCGACAGGCCCTCTCCGAAACTCGTTCTCAGGGTCGGCCAAATTTAAAAAAAAAAAAAATTATTTTCTCTTATGCAAAGATAGAGAATCTTTTCCCGATCATAAAGACACCAAAAGTTTGAAATTTGATAGAAAACTTACGAAATTATGCTCTCGCAAAGTTAGCGGTCTCGGCGATGTTTACGCATCGGCAATTTTGCCCACTTTGAGCCCCATTTTCGGCCAATTTCGCTGTACTAGTCGACAAAAAACATGAATATTTCGCTAGAACTCCATTTTTTCTATCGAATGGGTGCAAGAAACCACCCATTTATGAAATGCAACTATCCAGTACAGTGGTCAGAATTTAGCAATTTTGCCAATTTCACACAAATTTCAAAAGATGCCAATTTCCGAATAGGGTCCAGAATAAACAAGAAAGACATTCCTGGCACTAAAATGACATTTCCTCTAGTCATTAGTCAGGTCTCAAGGCCCCTCTTATATTCTTTTGCTTTCCATTTTGAATTTTTATTCTCACAAAAAATATAAGATTCACTGTTATGCAGACTACTGCATTAGTGTAAAAAATGGTATAAATATTATTGGTGCACTTGTGAAAGAATATTAGACTCACCAGTTGACGTGTATTGCACGCTTGGCACGATTTGTTTACTTTTGAAGTTTGGTAAAAATCGAACATTTCTGCTACTTTGAGCTCAATTTCAAGGCACCTTTCTTTGTAAAACCAGCCAAAATCATCTCAATTTCTGTAATATGTCTTCCATTCTATAAAATGAGACCAAGAAAACTAGAATACAACAATAAATACCATACGAAAATACACTGCAAAGTCGCTGATTTATTCCAAAAAAATGGTCAACGTTTTTTTTTTCTCATTATGCACTGTGTGCTGCAGGATTTTTTTTAGACTGTGCACACTGACCACATAGACCCATTCTTTCATATGAAGGCCTACCAGCTTTCTCCCTCTAGATTTGAGGCCGCTAGAATTTATGCGTACTAGTACGTCAAAAACCCCTACGCGTAAAACGTACTAGTACGACGAAAACCCTCAAAGGGTTAAAGAAGGGGTTTCGGATATTGGCAGTTTGGAGGGATATGTTGTGTATCTTTATATGTATATGCTTCTAGACTGTTGTATTTTGAGCACCTCTGCAAAAACAGTGATTATGTGTGAGTGATGGTAAAAGTATTGAATGATGATGAAAGTGTTTTATTTTTGGGGATTTTCTTTCTTTTTTGGGTCACCCTGCCTCGGTGGGAGATGGCCGACTTGTTGAAAAAAAAGAAAAATGTTCACTTAGTATACCAGGTAAAGTGTATGGTTGGATTATTATTGAAAGAATTAAAGGTAAGACAGAGAGTAGGATTGCAGTTGAGCAGGGAGGCTCTAGAGTGGGTAGGGGATGTGTAGATCAAGTGTTTACATTGAAGCATATATGTGAACAGTATTTAGATAAAGGTAGGGAAGTTTTTATTGCATTTATGGATTTAGAAAAGGCATATGATAGAGTGGATAGAGGAGCAATGTGGCAGATGTTGCAGGTGCATGGGATAGGTAGTAAGTTACTAAATGCTGTAAGAGTTTTATGAGGATAGTGAGGCTCAGGTTAGGGTGTGTAGGAGTGAGGGAGACTACTTCCCGGTAAAAGTAGGTCTTAGACAGGGATGTGTAATGTCACCATGGTTGTTTAATATATTTATAGATGGGGTTGTAAAAGATGCTAATGCTAGGGTGTTGGGTAGAGGGGTGGGATTGAATTATGGGGAATCAAATACAAAATGGGAGTTGACACAGTTACTTTTTTCTGAGGATACTGTGCTTATGGGAGATTTTAAAGAAAAGTTGCAAAGGTTAGCGGACGAGTTTGGGAGGGTGTGTAAAGGTAGAAAGTTGAATGTGAACATAGATAAGAGTAAGGTGATGAGGGTATCAAATGATTTAGATAAAGAAAAATTGGATATCAAATTGAAGAGAGGGAGTATGGAAGAAGTGAATGTTTTCATATATGTATTTGAGAGTTGACGTGTCAGCGGATGAGTTTTTGAAGGATGAGGTTAACCATAGAAATGATGAAGGAAAAAAGGTGAGTGATGCATTGAGGTATCTGTGGAGACAAATAATGTTATCTGTGGAGGCAAAGAAGGGAATATATGAAAGTATAGTGGTAACAACACTCTTATATGGGTGTGAAGCTTGGGTTGTAAGTGCTGCGGCAAGGAGGCAGCTGGAGGCGGTGGAGATGTCCTGTCTAAGGGCAATGTGTGGTGTAAATATTATGCAGAGAATTCAGAGTGTGGAAATTAGGAGGAGGCATGGAGTTACTAAAGTATTAGTCAGAGGGCTGAAGTGGGGTTGTTGAGGTGGTTTGGTCATTTAGAGAGAATGGATCAAAATAGAATGACTAGAGCTTATAAATCTGTTGGTGAAGGAAGGAGGGGTAGGGGTTGTCCTCAAAAAGGTTGGAGGGAGGGGGTAAAGGAGGTTTTGTGGGTGAGGGGCTAGAATTTCCAGCGTGTGTGAGCGTGTTAGATAGGAGTGAATGGAGACGATTGGTTTTTGGGACCTGACGAGCTGTTGGAGTGTGAGCAGGGTAATATTTAATGAAGGGATGCAGGGAAATCCGGTTAGCTGGACTTGAGTCCAGGAAATGGGAAGTATAATGCCTGCACTTTAACCCTTAAACTGTCCAAGCAGATCAATGTTCACATGCGTAGTGCTCCAAAAGTAGATCTACGTTTTTTTTTACATATTTTCAAATATAAAAAAAAAAAAACGTAGATCAAAGTTTTTTTTACAAGTTTTCAAATGTAAAAAAAGAAAAGAAGATCTACTTTTTTTTACATACTTTCAAATGTTGAAAAAACGTAGATCTACATTTGGACAGTTTAAGGGTTAAAGGAGGGGTTTGGTATATTGACAGTTTGGAGGGATATGTTGTGTATCTTTATATGTATATACTACTTCTAAACTGTTGTATTCTGAGCACCTCTGCAAAAACAGTGATTATGTGTGAGTGTGGTGAAAGTGTTGAATGATGATGAAAGTATTTTCTTTTGGGGATTTTCTTTCTTTTTGGGTCACCCTGCCTCAGTGGGAGACGGAAGTAAGTATTGAAAATTTCACACATATCCTTATCACTGTCAGTGATTTGACCTGAGTTACTCTTATGTGGGCCTATCTTGTCCCTAATGTTACTTCTGTATACTTGAAAGAACCCTTTTGGGTTAGTCTTAGAATCCCTTGTGACCTTAGCCTCATAATCCCTTTTTGCTTTTCTTATTCCTTTTTTTATTTCTCTCTTTAATTGAATATACTGATTTCTTAACTGCCCCTTCCCTCTTTTGATATGCCTATATGTGCCTCTCTTTTGACCAGTGAGATGTTTTAATCTATTGTTCATCCATTTGGGATCATTTTTGTTAGATTTAATTTCCCTACTCATAACAGAAGTTGTCTGGGCAGCTAGAACTATGCTCTGAAAAAACATCATATTGGTAACCAAGACCACCTACCTGACCCATAGTCAGGACATCCCAATTTTGCCCACCCATGTAATTTTTCATGAAATCGGCCAAGCTAAAGTCTGGGACAGAGATTTGATTGCAGTTATCCGGGTAATTCCTTGATATATTGAAACTAAGTGATTTGTGATCGCTTTCCCCAAGCTCATCATTAACCTCAAGATTATTAACTAGCGATTCTTTGTTGGCAAGAACCAAGCAGATTGTTTTCTCTAGTTGGTTCTGTCACAAACTGTTTTAAAAAGCAATCCTGATTCATATCAAGAAAGTCACTAGACTCAAGATTTTCTGTCACATTATTCCAATCAATTTGTCTAAAGTTAAAATCTCCCATTAACACAACATTTTCATATTTAGATGCCTTATGAATTTCGTCCCATAGCAGCTTACTACACTCTCTATCAAGGTTTGGGGGCCTATAAATCGCACCTAAAATTAAGTTTTCACGACCCTCAAGAAACTGTAGCCAAACAGATTCTGTGTTCGATGTTTCTAATCTTTTTTTTGTCTAACACAACAATTTAAATTATTTCTGACATACATCACCACTCCACCATCCCTCCTGTTGACTATCAGTGTGGAATAGTTTATAACCCTGTATGTTGCATTCAGAAGGCATTTCTCTATCTTTCAAGCTGAACCAGGTCTCTGTTATAGCAATAATATCTATTTTACCTGCACTTGCAAGTAATCTTAGCTCATCTATCTTATTTCTTAGACTCCTACTATTTGTATAGTAAACCTTAAGGGAGCTAGTCACTCGTTGCCCTCTACTGTCTCTCTTTGTTTGTTGATCATTTGCTTTGCCTTTACTAGCAACTTTATTTTGAATATTGTCTTTTAAACATATCCCTGAGCTATCCTGGTTATATCTGCTGTTTTCAACCCTAGTACTAAAGCCTGATTGTTTCCCACAGACACCCATACCTCTATAATCTATCAGTTTAAAATCCTAGACATGTCACCAATAATCCCCTCAATTGAATTGGCTAATGCAACCACTCCAGCCCCAGAGAGATGAAACCCATTCCTTGCATACATATCACATTTGCCATAAAATATGTCCCAGTTATCAATGAATGGGATTGCAAGTTCCTTGCAGTACCTGTCTAGCTAGCAATTTATACCAATTGCCATAGACATCCATTCATTGCTCACTCCCCTTCTAGGCAAGATGCTACATATGATTGGGATCTCTCCCTTAGACCTGACTACATCTATGGCTGACCTATACTTATCCAGCAGCTCCTGTCTCCTGCCATTCCCAATGTCATTTCCACCAGCACAAAGACAGACTTGTTCCCATTGCCTGACATAATATTATCCAACCTGCTGACTATGTCACCAACACCAGCTCCTGGGAGACACACCCTCTGTCTGACCTTTCTATCTCTGTTACAAAAAGCACAGTCCATATATCTTACCTGAAAATCTCCCACAATTAGAATATTCTTACCTTGATAAGCAGTGAAGTCAGTGGTACCTTTAATCTCACTAACCACTGAAGTATACTCATCCTGGAGAACAGAGAATTGATTTCCTGCCTTCACATCTTCTCGATTAACTTTCCTTATCGTCCTTCTTCCTGAACTGTGAACCACTTGCCATTTAAAGCTGCTGCCACTCTCCAAATCACTGCTGGTAACTTTTTCCTCCTCACCAGCTACAACCATCTCACACTCGCTCCCAAACCCATCTAGGCAAAGCTTCAGCCTCCTATTTTCCTCCTGAAGAAGTAGAATCTCCTTCTTCAACACTTTAACGTGGGATTCTAAAACACTACAACAAGCCATGGTGCTAGGTAACACCCCACTCTAATCCCAGACAGCTTAGGATGAGGATGACCACATGTGATCACTGACCTCAGCGTACTGATCACTGACCATTCTTTTTGGGTCACCCTGCCTCTGTGGGAGACGGCCGACTTGTTGAAAAAAAAAAAAAATATATTTTTTAAATTTCCACCAGTGCCATCCAGTGGAGGATCCAGCAGCATATGTGTCATCATGTCAGCTTGATGCTTGTGGTAGCCGTGAGCCACAAGTTGCAGCATGCCACAGTCTTGAAGCTTATGCCAGGCGCTGTGCTGATCTAGACATTTGTCTAGACTGGCGTTCAGAAGAACTGTGTCCAAAGGCTTGCAATGGAGGTACATATATCATATGAGTAAATTTATACAAGTACGTATTTGTTATTCTGAAAGGAAAGATGAATATTATGGTTTCTAATTTATTGAGGAGTGTATGCTGTATGAAAATGTATTACAATATATTTTGGGTCATTGCAGGTCAGGAGTATCATGCTTGTGCATCAGGCTGTGTACGTACATGTGAAAACTATGAGGAGCTTCAAAGTAACCCTGACGCTTGTCCCATATCCCCTGTTGACGGCTGCTTCTGTCCTGATGGCATGGTGAGTTTCTGTGATCTTTCTTAGCTCATGCTCTTCACAAGTTTTCTATATAGTATTTTTTTATGCATTGTATAATTTTTCATTTGTAGTACTGCACTACATTACAGTATAATGGACTATTAAAAGTATTTGTGAAAATTTTCAGCACCTTATTTTCTTAAGATGCCTGAAAACTCTATAAGCAAAAAAACAGTAGTTTTTCACATTTTTAAGATTTTTCAATCTTTTCCAAAATAATAAAAACTTATAGCCATATTATACAAATATGGTCCTGGAAATAGTTACATACGTACCATCAAAATATTCACGGAAGGAGACATATCACCACTGCTTTTTTTTATATGATTAATATTGTGGAAATACCATAGTGCCATATAAAAGCTTTGTATCTTAATAGACTCAACTAAAAATATTTCAGGCACTGGATAAAGGAAGATGCATCAATGCTAGCTACTGTAAGACATGTGATGAGGAAGGACATAGAATTAGTGATGTATGGCAGATAGATGCTTGTACTACATGTGAATGTACTAGCCAAGGCAGCAGCTGCAGTACCAAGACATGCCCTGGTGACCCAATCTGTGATGAAGGATATATTGTGGTGGAGGTTAGTACTTCAACTAGCCAATTTATGCATATATAATTTGCATAAGATTTAAGTTGATTATTCAGTGTTTATTACAGAATAATTGTGATGTCCATGTACTTCTGGCAAGACAGCTAATGCTTGAGTGATAATGAGTGTTTTTTTTCTTTCTTTGGGTCACTCACCTGGTAGGAAATTAGTACTAATGTGGTTAAAAAGACATATAAATGTGCTTACTTCTCAATAGATCAATGGAACCGGGGATGACTGTTGTGGTCCAAGAAAGAAGTGCAAGGTAAAGCCTACTGAAGATTGTCCTCCTCCAGTTGAGCCAAAAGATGGGTGTGGGTATGGTCAACGACAGAAGGTAATAGAAGCCCCAGGCGTCTGTCCTCAGTATGCCTGTGTATGCTTGGAGCCAGAAGACTGTCCTCAGCTAGTCACTCCTGATGATAATGATCTTAAACCAGGTAAAGGATGTGAGCACCTACATAGATGGATCTAAATCTTTTACATTCATATAAGACATACAGGGAAGAAACATTGGTTATATATGTAATGCTGACCTTCCTAACCTCTTACATTATGTCTGCCAGGAGAAGAATGGACACTGGATGACACTGGGTGTTGTGCTCGATACACCATGCAATGTACTGGAGAGTGTCCAGAAGTCACATGTCCAGAATTCCATGTCTTGACAGAAGAATCAGTGAAGGATGGCGAGTGTTGCCCTAAGACCACATGTGGTATGTTCTTTTCTTTTAATGTTTACTTCACAGGTATACTATCTCCAAAGTTGGGTAATGTAGGCTTGTAGACCGCATAGTCTTATGTATGACAAGCTGTATTGTAATATAAGAATGCTAGTTGAACATAGCAAGATTTTTACCTCAACTTCTTTTGTAAATTAGGGTAGCAATATATGCAGTTCCTAATTTACAAATGCCTCAAATTATGCACAGCATCATTGACAAACAGAGTACCTAGGTAAATACCAGTTAAAAGTTTTACAATCAAGAAGCCGCATTACAAAAGTGTGTGTAACATATTCTTTTGTACAAATAAAGTGTTTATAGGTGGGTAACCTGAAGTACTGAATGACCTTGGGACAGACAGTAAGCCCAAAACTTATGGAAGGTTTCCTCATTTTGCATTTTGTAATGACTTTTTCCAGATAAATTTTATATGCACAATTTTAGCACTGACAGCTTTAGTGAGTGGTGTTCTACAGGTTTATTAAGCTTTTGAGATGTAGAATTTCTTGTTGTCTGAGGTGCATTGTGACTTATTAAGATTTTGTTGGCTTGTGAAATCCTAATGAAATGTTTGTAAACCGTCCACAGAATGAAGGGTTTAAATGCACAGCATGCATTGTGCAGTGAACAACACACTGGCCTGCTAGTTTTAGGACTGGCTTGCCATGGGTTTGAACCCTCCATTTGGTGAGAAAGGATTTTGGTTGTTACCTTGTGTTATCTGTCACATTATAACACTCAAATTATTATTATATTCATGGGGAAGCACTAAACTCATCAAGGTCACACTGCACCAGAGAAATGAAAGGTGTAGTAATGCGGTTTGATTATAGGAAGGGAAGAGTTGCTCAGCTTCCTTGGATTAAGATCACTTTACAAACTTTAAGGGACCCCATGTACAGGGTATATCATTTGAAAAAATGATTGGGGTTTACATTATCGAACTTGTTTAGTATCTTCACTTTGTCAGGGATTACCAGTCTTGCTTAATCTGAAGAGTTTTCGTCCAGAATAGACAATAAAAAATATGTTAAAACATCTCCAGTATGAGTGAGTGTAGGAAACAAGTTGAAGAATACGAAGCATAATATATAGAGATACAGCCAAAATTTTTTAGAATAATTATTTCAGTAATAACAAGAGTTAAGGGATATAGAAACAATATGTGTTAAACACTCATTTTAGATCATTATTATCATTATTATTATTATTATTATTATTATTATTATCACAATAATAACTAAGCGCTAAACCCACTAGGGTCATAAAACACTCAGTTTAACAAATGAATACCAGTACAAGTACTGTAGGGAAGAGCAAAAGTTTTCAGACAGGTTTTAGTCATTTTAATGATGCTATAGTTTTTTATGAATTTTATGTAGTATTGTTCTCACATTCATTGTAATACTTATTATTTTATTCCTCCTTTATTTATAATAGTTAAAAAACTAGTCATTTCTGGGGAACTCTACCTGAGTTTTGGTAATAGTAATATCTTATGTGTACACTCCATTCTCCAGAACCTCCTGCAGATGCATGCATATATCAGCACAAATATTATATTGATATCGTTGGCAATCAACAACCAGTGAGTGATTCTGATGTGCCTCAGAAGAAATTATACAAGGTAATAGTATATTATCCCATTGCAGGCAGCTTTCATGTTCTTGCACTTCTTGTGGCAGTCATGTCTACCTCTGCAGGAACTCTCATTAATGTTTTGTGTTACTCTTTTCCTCATCTTTATATTGATGTTGTAAAAAAGGGCAAAAAAATTTTATTCTGAGCAAGCATTGTAGCAAACTTATATTGCGGCAACTAAGTTTATCAATGTTAAGTCATTTATATTAGTGTTATGTATTGACAAACTAGAGTGCTAATTTATAATAAACAAAACAGATGTTGGAGACACAGTAATTGGAAAAATGTGAGATAGTTTTTATTGGGGGCATAAAGATAAATGGAAGTGTTATGGTGTGCTGATGTACTAGTCAGTTATCAGATCCCTGTTACTAAAATATTTTTATATTACTAATCAGCTGAACAAAGATTTTCAGACTTTTCAGGTGACAGTAAGGAAATACTTTTGTATAGTTTAATTGCTTACTTTCTAATTAAGTTTGTCCTCATAACTCTTAATGAAGACTCAAATGAGATGCTCATATTTTCAGGCAACAGCATAAGTAAAATGATACATAATTTATCATTATCTCCTGAGTATCATTGATAATTATTCACCTATGGAAAGGCTGGATAAGAATGACAAACAGATACATAATACAGTGAACCTCCGGATTTCGTCCGGTGTGAAAATCGTACAATTCAGATCTTGACCACTTTTTTCGGCAAACATTTACCCCGGGTTTTGTACATCCGCTCAGAAATCGTCTGCACATTAAATGTCTTATTTTACATTAATATGGACACTTTCATTAATTCATCTTTGATATTTTCTTCAAACACGTTACATAGCATATAAACATGCATTGTTTATATGCTATGTATGTTTAATAATAATCACTCTTGGGCACATTACATGTCTTATTTTATGTTAATATAGACATTTTCATTAATCCATCTATGCTATGGAAGGGTGGTAGTCGGTGGAGGGAAAACATTACGTTTTCTCTGGTCCAGCATTAGAGAAAACGTGTATGAATCTGCATTGGCCCAGTCACCACCCTTAATATATAAAGCTTTTGTTTACAATTCTCAGCATGAATTATTCATTATTTCTCCCTTTGTCTGCGATGGCATATAAAGTACAGCCTCTCCTCACTTAGCGACGTACTCATTTACCAACGCCTCAGACTTACGATGGGCTCTCCGACCAGTATTTATACCTAAATACTGTAAAGGTGACATGACTCATGAAATTGTAATGACACGATTGTAAACAAACCATACGACAGTCTGGAGTTTTAAGACTCTCTGATTGCGGGTTCTATCCTGTCCATGGTATGGTTTGTAAAGGTGACATTAAAACAATATCAAAGATAGTTGACACAAATCCACTACCATTATAGTATGTTTCTTGTTTAGCGACGAATTCGTTTACCGACGGGGTCTTAGGTCCCTATCTCCATCGTTAAGCAAGGAGAGGCTGTAGTTATTAGAAATGATTAAGCTCAGTGAACATGGTATGTCGATGGTAATTATGTGGCTCTGGGCCGCAGTGTAGGTAACCGGTAGGTGTAGCCCAGGCTACCTACCGGCTACCCACACCTACCAGCTACCTACACTGACTTCCTACAAATAAATGCTACTCACCACTCACCCTACATTAAGACTACAAATATTTTAAGGAAAGTATTGAGTGTACTGTGTATGTATTTTACTTTTTATTGTGTTTTTTAATGTCTAGTTCCATTACTAACCCAATATAACCCTATGCCTGTTGTGGAATGTATTGTGGCTTTGGGGAAGTCCATGGGGTTGGATGTGAGTGGCCAAGATGTGGAAGAGTTGGTGGACAACTACAGGAAAGAGCTAACCACCGAAGAGCTGCAACACTATAATTATTCTCTATAAAATTTATTTTTTGTTAATATTTTTGGATGTCTGGAACAGATTAATTGGATTTACTTTATTTCTTGTGGGAAATATTACTTCGGTTTTCGTCCATTTCGGATTTCGACCAACCTTCTGGAACAGATTAAGGACGAAAACCGGGGGTCCACTGTATCTAAAATATATATAATGACCACCATAGATAGAAATATTTTTCCCTGCACTTTATAGACTGTAATTCCACATTGCTCTAATCTTCAGCTGTTTATGTGCCCCTGTATACTCTACATTCCTTTTTTTTTTCTTTACATTTCCCTTTTTTTTATGTATGAGCTGGTAAACCAATTACATACCATGAATTGAAATAGAATATAGAGCATAGTCAGAAATAAAATATAGTGGTACCCCGAGTTTCGTACAGCTCCCAACTCAAACAATTATGTAGGTGTATTATTTTAAGTGCTTTTGTAAGTGTATTTTTGTTGGTCTGAAACAGACTAATCTAATTTACATTATTCCTTATGGGAACAAATTCATTCAGTAACGGCACTCGAACAGCCTTTTGGAACAAATTATGCAAGAAACTCGGGGTACTACTGTATTTTAAAAAGTTAGGTAGCTGCATTTTCTCTGCTACAGTAATGAACTTTAGAATGCAGAATTAGTTTCAATTGTATTTTTTATATAATAATTTATTTGTTTTGTACTTATTATTTTCATGAATATAGCAGAGCACTTTGATTTTTTACATCAGTATTTTATTACAAAAGAAGTTATTATTGAAAAATTTGTGACCATTCATAGGCTGATGAAAGCTGGACAGATGGCTTGTGCCTGACTTGTAAATGTACACAAGAAAATGAGGGTCATTCACGACACCATTGTACCCAGCACACGTGCCCAACTCTTGACAGTCATCCAGATCGTGGCGAGTATGAGTTGGAGAGTGTAGAAACACCAGGTCAATGCTGTCCGACAGTAATCAGAACTGCTTGTATTGATGACTATGAAGTTATTAATGTGAGTATTTTTTTTAATGAAATGCAATACATCATTTTTATAATCAAAACCAAGCTCTAAACCCACAAGGATCATACAGTGCTAGAAATACACTACAGTATTAGTTATGAAACATTTTATTTGTTTGCTTCTGCTCTAATTTGTAGACATCTTGCCACATCAACTTAAGATGTACAGATTTGTATACCATATTTTCACAATACATTGTACTAAGATTTGTATTATAATTGGGTAGTGTAGTTTCATGGTAGCCATTTTATAAAGCAACAAATATTAGACAAAACCTCACCAAACTCACTACAAAGATTCCTTAACCCCAGCTGGTGTGCTAAATGCTCTAAAATTAATGGTTGGAGTGTGAACAGGGTAATATTTTGTGAAGGGATTCAGAGAAACTGGTTAGCTGGACTTGAGTCCTTTAAATGAGAAGTACAATGCCTGCACTTTAAAGGAGGGGTTTGGGATATTGGCAGTTTGGAGGGATGTAAACTGTCGTATCTGAGCGTTTCTGCAAAGACAGTGATTATGTATGAGTGATGGTGAAAATGGTGAATGATGATGAAAGTGTTTTCTTTCTTTTTAGGTTTTTCTTTCTTTTTGAGTCACTCTTCCTTGGTGGGAAATGACCGACAAGTTAAAAAAAAAATTTGTTAGAGTTATTCCCTTTTTTACATAGATTAATTTGTGCTAAAATCTTTTATAACTGGCTTGAAAAAAAAAGAGAATATTGAAGGAGATAGGTTAGTATGTATAAATCAGGTGTTGACCAAATAAGGTTTGTAGGCTGCAAATCTAGCAGACATATATTGGAGTGTGAGACCATGATGATGGGAGGAAGGGTCATGTTATCCACTGGAATTAACATGCTATTAGAATGTGAACAAGGTAACATCTGTGAAGATATTCAAGGAAACCACTTCACTGGACTTGAGTTGTAAGGCTGAGACAGCAAAGGAATGAATGATGGTGAATGATTTTTCTTTAGTTCTTCTTTGGGTCACCTTAACTTGGTGTGAAGCCACAGATGAGTTAAAATATATACTCTGTGTGCTCTATGTCCAAAATAAGATATAGTACATACAGTATATCTAAAATAAGCAGTGCAGTGACACAAATTCAAATTTAAGTCTGTTTTGGAAAATAAAACTAAACCTTAAGAAATATATGTTTAATTCAGCCTCATATTGAGGCCCTCTAGAAGGTTAAAAAGTGTACAAGGGTTGAAACTTATATACATATAATCTATGTTACATATAATCTATGTTACACAATGTAAGTTAGGTGCAGGAGCTGTCAAGCACATGAAGAGATGACTAGGGAAAAGGATTTATAACCCTAGGTTTCAAAGTTTCCATTAACCTTGTAAGATGTTAAATATTTATACCTACATTATGAAATGTTTAAGCTTGGAATAGCTACAATTATGAATGATTCAGTTAGTTTTCTTTTGTAATTACAAAGTTCTTGATATAACAGGGATGCTTGTTCCCAATCTATATTGTTAGAAGTAGTAACTCATTGCAAGATACTAGATTTTTTTCCCTTTAATTTTGTATTATTTCTAGAATTGCTTTAGACAGATATTAGGTATTTAATAATTCTTCAGATTGGAGAGACACTTAATGATCCTCTGAATGGATGTCGAAGTGTGGAATGTGTGAAGTCTCCAGAAGGCAAAGTAGATAAAATTGAAAAGATCTACTCATGTGATGAAGCATGTGGTGCAGGCTGGGAGTATGAACCTTCACCTCTCTTCCCAACACAATGTTGTGGACAGTGTGTCCAGGTAAGATAAGATTTTGTTCAGAGTTTTAACCTGGAGGGTTAGCCACCCAGGATAACCCAAGAAAGTCAGTTCATCATCAAGGACCATCTGTCTTATACATGTATCTGTTGGGGTCCTTTAGTCTTGTCCCCCAGGATGCAACGAACACCAGTCGACTAACTCCCAGGTACCTACTTGTTAGCTAGGTGAACGGGGACAGCAAGTGTAAGAAACCACTCCCAGTATTTCCACCCTTACTGGGAATCGAACCACAGACACTCACTGTATGAAGTGAGAGCATTGCCTACCAGGCCATGGGTCCTGGTAGGAACTTTAAGTCAACTGTACATCGGTCATTTGTATGAAGGGCATGTTGTACACCTAAATTGAACACAGTATCATGGTAAAAGGAAATTCAGAGTAGTTGCAGTGCTGTTTTTCATAAAATACAAAGAATGATGTGTGGAGGTGAATATTTTACTCTTTTAACCCTTTCAGGGTCCAAGGCCCAAATCTGGAGTCACGCACCAGTGTCCAAGATATTTAAAAAAAAAAAATTGTTATTTTTTCTTATGAAATCGTAGAGAATCTTTTTGTGAAGGTAATAAAACAAAAAGTACGAAATTTGGTGGAAAATTGACGAAATTATGCTCTCGCGAATTTTGATGTGTCAGCGATATTTACGAATCGGCGATTTTGCCGACTTTGACTCCCATTTTAGGCCAATTACATTATTCCAATCAACCAAATTCTTAGCTATTTCACTAGTATTACTTCTATTCTATCGATTGAGCACAAGAAATCGCCAAGTCAACTGTTTCAACTACAAAATAAAGTGATCGGAAATTGTTAATTTGGCCAATTTAACCCAAAGTTCAAAATATTCCAATTTCAAAATAGGGTCCAGAATGAACAATGTAGGCATTCCTGGCACTAAACTAACATTTCCTCTGTTCATTAGTTATGTTTTGAGGCTTTACAAATAAATTCCATTTTGATTTTTTATTCACATAATGAATTTTTATTCACACCAAAAAATAGAAGATTTACTGTTATGCAATACTGTAATAATTGTATAAATATCATCACCATATTTGTGAATGTATATTAGACCCACCAGCTGATGTGTATTAGACGTGTGAGGTCGTTTGTTTACTCTTGAATATCGGCAAAAATTTAACATTTCCGTTACTTTGAGCTCAGTTTCAAGCCATTTCCAATGCTAAAACCAATCAAAATCATCTCTATTTCTGTAATATGTCTTCCATTCTATCAAATGAGACCAAGAAATCGCAAATACAACTATAAAAAACATACGAAAAAACACTGCAAAGTTGCTGTTTTAATCGAAAAATCATGATTTCATTTTTTTTCTCTCATTATGCACAGTGTGCTGCAGGATCTGTTTTATGTGGTGCACACATACCACATAGATGTATTCTCTCATATCTAGGCCCAAATGTACCACTCACAGTTTATCAGAGTGAGCTGAGCTCATGGCGTAGATCTACGGTTTGGACCCTGAACGTAAAGCCGTAGATCTACGGGACGGACCCTGAAAGGGTTAAATATTTTCTAACATGGGTAGTATGTATTTTATGATTTTTTTTCTTTTCACAATTTATTCCTAGATGCTATCTTAGCACACAAATTATCTTTTATCCTATTTGAAACACGTGTAACCTGACATTATACATTGTAATACAGCAAAATCCTATCTACCTGGAAACCAGTATTCAATTTTTTTTATTTTTAAGTGTATACGTATTATGTATGGAATTAAACTCAAGCTGTTCTGTATAAGTAGATATTGTAAGCTTTAAAATTAACTTTCATGCAGATGTCACTAAAGAAATGGATAGAGCACACCGAATTTCACTAGAATAAATTCCTACATATTTCATCACTTCAGATGTGTATCTGTAATACTGCCATCTACCTCACCAGTATATACTGTACTGGACAGTAGTGTCTGTAGTTCTCTCCACCCCTTTAGTTTTTAATTTAGTAGTTGTATTGTGTCTAGTCCTTTCTATTTAATTGTTTTAAATTTAGTAATATTTGCGGATCACAAATTAAATGTATCAGTAACATTTAGTTAAGCTAGGACTCTGGTCTCAGATGTTCAGAAAATGCTTAATAACTTACTCCTTTTAAAGACTTTTATTTCTTTCTTAGCCTCCCACTAAAAACAAGAATTTGTATGATGAAGAGAGATAAAAGACAAACTACTTCACTGATTGTACATAAATACATTATATAATGTACAACATTTCTAATTCTAAACACTTTACAGGTTGCCTGCGTTGTAGAGAGTGAAGTGAAAGCTGTGAATGAAACCTGGATATCAGATGACCTCTGCACCACCTATACTTGCACAAAAGATAAACATGTAAGCAGACTTGATTACCGAGGGTTTTTTTCATCAGCTCGTGTATGCATTTGAATTTTGATTGTCATTACCTGAAATTATATGATACATAAATAATAACTAAATAGGGCTGTGTAACCCGTGCATATTACTTTTTTGTGAATATACGCAAATTTTGCATTTAATGCATTTATTTTTGTAGTTCATTCAAGTACCAATACTTTAATTTGTATTAAATGGTTTGAAATAATAAATGTATATCCATGTGTGTTGTAAAAGGTGACTAAAATGCTGGGAGCAAGGGGCTAGTAACCCATTCTCCTATATAATTTATGTACTAAATTTAAAAAGGAAAACTTTCGTTTTTCTTTTTAGTTACCCTGCCTTGGTGGGATACAGCCAGTGTGTTAAAAAAAAAATATCCATGCAAATTTAAATATATCTCATTGGCATTTTTAGGACCAAATCCAAATCCAGGCTGTAGAGGCTCAGTGTGCCAAACCAGGTGAAGAAGACCTGAAGAAATATGTGTTTGAGGAAAACAAAGTAGCTGACCAGTGTTGTTCTGTACACACCAAAACGGCTTGCCTAATGAATGATAGTCCCATCCCTGTAAGTTGAACTTTTTTTCCCTGTCATACAAACATTCATGTATTATTATTGACTTCCTTGAGTAACAACACTCATTTCTCCATGTTCACATTCTTTCCATTGTACTACTATATTGTGTCTATTTGTTCTCTATATGTTTTTATACCATATTCTGTTTTTTGAATCAAGTACTCTCTCATATAATAAATATTATGTCTATCCAAATTAGTCTCAATCCTTGGTATTATATATTAGTCTCTCACTTGATATTACAACTGTACTACTGTATCATCTGTTCATTCACCTTGTTTTTCATCTCTTTACTACTGTAGTCTGTCTTATTCTACTTCTGTAGATAGTCCCTTGCCTTGTTTACAAATTCACATATATGCTACTACTGTACAGTACCTCTTTCTTACCAATAATTCATGTTGTAAGAACGAAATTCACACGATCACTGTGCATGGACGACACATTTTACAGTACAGATTCACTAATGTAGTCAACATATATTTTAAATAGTCCATTCATTTTCCAACTTATTGCAGTGAATCAGTTTCTCCATGATCTAAGCAGAAATCAAAATTCAATACATATTAGATATAGTACTAGTCTAAATTTCATGCTAGGCTACTTTCTTACTACCTTAATTAATCAGTATTTACATATTGTTAACTGCTAATAACCAGATTACATAAATGGGTGGATGATGTCTGACAGCAGGTAAGACACTGTCACTGGTGAAATATTTGGAAACCACACATTCAGTATTTAAAGTGAAGGATGGTTTTAGAAATCATTCGACGAGGGCAGCGTACACCACTTACGTGCCGTGGTGCTGTATGAGAGCCATGATAGATGGTAAATAGGTTTTTTTGTTTGCAGTTGTTTTGGGATCAAATGCATTTATTTTATTGTTGTATATGGCAATTTGATGCATGTGTGGTGTATAACATAAATAAATGTACTCATATTTATCTGGTAAAAACTGGTCGAAGAGTGTAGACACTTCACACAACTCTCGGTGCTTACCTGGGTACTCAAGTAATGTATTTCACACTGTATCTACATTTTTATCAATACAAATTTTTATTTCATCTTACTGTAAAATATTAAAATTGAGGAGGGAGGAACAGTACAGGTATGGACCAGCATCATAATGTACATTTAATTTAGTTTTTTGTTAAGCCACTAACAGATTTTATTCATTTCATAATATAAATATATGGGTGTGAAGCTTGGGTGGTAAATGCAGCAGTGAGGAGACGGTTGGAGGCAGTGGAGATGTCCTGTTTAAGGGCAATGTGTGGTGTAAATATTATGCAGAAAATTCGGAGTGTGGAAATTAGGAAAAGGTGTGGAGTTAATAAAAGTATTAGTCAGAGGGCAGAAGAGGGGTTGTTGAGGTGGTTTGGTCATTTAGAGAGAATGGATCAAAGTAGAATGACATGGAAAGCATATAAATCTATAGGGGAAGGAAGGCGGGGTAGGGGTCGTCCTCGAAAGGGTTGGAGAGAGGGGGTAAAGGAGGTTTTGTGGGCAAGGGGCTTGGACTTCCAGCAAGCGTGCGTGAGCGTGTTAGATAGGAGTGAATGGAGACGAATGGTACTTGGGATCTGACGATCTGTTGGAGTGTGAGCAGGGTAATATTTAGTGAAGGGATTCAGGGAAACCGGTTATTTTCATATAGTCGGACTTGAGTCCTGGAAATGGGAAGTACAATGCCTGCACTTTAAAGGAGGGGTTTTGGGATATTGGCAGTTTGGAGGGATATGTTGTGTATCTTTATATGTGTATGCTTCTAAACTGTTGTATTCTGAGCACCTCTGCAAAAACAGTGATAATGTGTGAGTGTGGTGAAAGTGTTGAATGATGATGAAAGTATTTTCTTTTTGGGGATTTTCTTTCGTTTTTGGGTCACCCTGCCTCGGTGGGAGACGGCCGACTTGTTAAAAAAAAAAAAAAATATATATATATAAATATTTTTTACTATACAGTCATCCCTTGCTTACAACATTCTGTTAACAGTAATTTCATTCCAAGATACAGATGCATTATTAAACAAACTCAAATAAATGTGAGCTTTTCCCAACTTAACAACAGATGTCATTATAGTTTGCCCTAGACTGACTCCATATGATTCAAAATTAGAAGTACATGTATATATATATAAATTTGTGAATGTGTGCTACTCATCTCACAGGTTGGGGATAGTGTTCAGGATCCTTATGACACCTGTACAACTATCACATGTGAAGCTAGTGCAGATGGTAATGCCACTCGCCGGGAGAAGGAGACAACTTGTGACACCAAATGTGATTTAGGCTCAACATACGTTGCACCATTACCTCTCAGGTAACTTGAGATACGTACAGTATAAAAGTAAAAAGAGAATGTCAGATGTCATTTGTGTATTTAAGGTATGAATCCAAGGAAGTTTTCACATGATTAGTATATTATGTACCTCACTCTTTATTATTTATAAATTACTGTTTACAGGAGGGCCCTGCTTATACACCAGGTTAGGTTCCGAGCTACTGCTGTAAAGTGAAAATCGCTGTAAAGTGAATCATAGCCCTTTTTTCACTTTTAAATACATATAAAAGTTTGATAAAATGTTTACACTATTGTATATGTATTAAAAAAAAAAAAAACAGTTATCTATGTTCATCCATCAGTAAAATGGGTACCTGGGTGTTAGTTGATTGGTGTGGGTCGCATCTTGGGACAAAAACTGTGTCATTGATGTTAGCTAGGCCTGTATACCTTGTAAAAGTACTTGTAGTAAATAAAGATATTATATTACTTTATTAGCTTATAGTGAGTGGTGTATATATTTATTGTAGGAAGTCTGGATAAATGAAGAATGGGTATACATTTGAAAACTGCTGTAAAGCAGGACCTGCTTGTATTCACAGTAGCCTCAGTGCTATCATTTTATGCTGATAATTGTACTTTTTACTATCATATTTTAGTTATATCTCCTAGTACCTTTTACTATGGGTTCCACAAGAATTTTATCTATGTATTTGTGTAACCCCATTGTGAATAAAAAATTTTTACCTTCTATCTTTGTTAAACTTAGCTCATATGAAACTAAGGTTTCCTTTTGTTTTACTAAAACAGTTGTTTGTGAGGAAAAATAAAGGATCAGGAGTAAAATGAATAAAAAGGACAATAATGATTCCCTGAATAATCAAAATTAAGTATTATTATAGAGCAGTATAATAAAAAACACTTTCACCATCATTCATCACTTTCACCATCATTCATCACTTTCACCATCATTCATCACTTTCACCATCATTCACACATAATCATTGTCTTTGCAGAGGGACCCAGATATGACAGTTTAGATGTCACTCCAAACAGCCAATATCCCAGACCCCTCCTTTAACCCTTAAACTGTCCAAATGTAGATCTATGTTTGCTCACATAGATCTACGTTTTTTTTTACATTGTTTCTTATGGAGAAAATCAAGGTCGGAGTGCTACGCGGGCAAACGTAGATCTACCTTAGGACAGTTTAAGGGTTAAAGTGCAGGCATTGTGCTTCCCACTTCCAGAACTCAAGTCCAGCTAACTGGTTTCCTTGAATCCCTTCACAAAATATTACCATGCTCACACTCCAACAGATCGTCAAGTCCCAAGAACCATTCGTCTCCATTCGCTCCTATCTAACATGCTCACACATGCTGCACATCCAGGCCCCTTGCAATCAAAACCTCTTTTACCCCCTCCCTCCATCTTTTCCTAGGATGGCCCCTATCCTTCCTCCCCTCTACTACAGATTTATACACCCTCCAGATCATCCTATTTTGCTCTAAATGACCAAACCACCTCAACAACCCCTATTCAGCCCTCTGAATAATACTTTTAGTAACTCCTCACCTTCTAGTTTCCACACTACGAATTCTCTGCATAATATTTGCACTACACATTGTCCTTAGACACATCTCCACTACCTCCAGCCTCCTTCTCACTGCAGCATTCACAACCCATGCTTCATACCCATATAAGAGTGTTGGTACCACTATACTCTTGTACATTCCCTTCTTTGCCTCCATGGATAACGTTCTTTGTCTCTACAGATACCTCAATGCACCACTCACCTTTTTTCCTTCATCAGTTCTATGGTTAACCTCGCCCTTCATAAACCCATCTGCTGACAGATCTGCTCCCAGATATCTGAACACATTAGTTAGATAGGAGTGCAGTTACTGTGCATTATACTATTAGAGTGAACTTTATAAAGTAGACTGCAGATACTGTGTAAGAGTGAATTACAGTTACTGTATAGGAGTAAACTTTTTAGTGTAGACTGCAGTTACTGTACAGGAGTGAATCTTACAGTATAGACTCAAGCTAATTACATACAGTATTTTTATGCTTTATACACTTAAATTATAATGTAAGTCTGACTTGTCTATTTTAATCTAGAGTTTGTCTAGGTCAAATCTGTCTTATTAGTAGAAACTTTATGTGTATAGATCTTTCTTTCAACACACCGGCCGTATCCCACCGAGGCGGGGTGGCCCAAAAGGAAAAACGAAAGTTTCTCCTTTTACATTTAGTAATATATACAGGAGAAGGGGTTACTAGCCCCTTGCTCCCGGCATTTTAGTAGCCTCTTACAACACGCATGGCTTACGGAGGAAGAATTCTGTTCCACTTCCCCATGGAGGTAAGAGGAAATAAACAAGAACAAGAACTAGAAAGAAAATAGAAGAAAACCCAAAGGGGTGTGTATATATATGCTTGTACATGTATGTGTAGTGTGACCTAAGTGTAAGTAGAAGTAGCAAGACGTACCTGAAATCTTGCATGTGTATGAGACAGAAAAAAAAAGACACCAGCAATCTTACCATCGTGTAAAACAATTACAGGCTTCAGTTTTACACTCACTTGGCAGGACGGTAGTACCTCCCTGGGCGGTTGCTGTCTACCAACCTACTACCTAGAATGTGTATAGATGTCCTGAATAATTTTTCTCAATTCAGCAGTAAGAGATAGCTGAAAGGATTGTTATCCCTTATCTAATATATGATTTATTTTTTCTTTTTAACCAGTAATGAGTGTTGTGGTAAATGCCTAAAGACACACTGTGTTGATGATGGCAAATCTTACTCCATTGGTGAACGCTGGGAAAGTGAAGGAGATGTCTGTTTTGAGTACAGCTGTGAGACCCGTAATGATGTTCTCACTACTATTGCTGTCAAAAAGGAATGTCCATACTTTGACCCAGAGTGTCCTGAGGAGGAAATTTATATGGATGACTTGGGTTGTTGCAAATTGTGCAACATTACAAGACAAGAAAAAAGTAAGTGGGTGTCTTTCCATCTGTTAATTATTATTTTGACTCCTTATTTTATTTTCATCCATGTGGGTGTAGGAAGCACAACAAGTCTTATTTATGACATTAAAACCATTATACCTAACCAGATTAAAAAAATTACTAGAACTTAACTGCAAAGGAATTCCTTTTATTTGGTCTTGGCTTCTGCCACTTTCTCCATCAACTGTGATGTTCCTCACAGTTGAAGTACCTTACTGATGTTTTATTATTCAATAATGATCTTCACAAAACATTCAATGTTATTAGTTCTTGCTCTTGTGCTGATGATTTGCTTTGCACTCTTCATATTTTAGTTCTTAAACTCCTGCAGTTTTCAGACTTACACTTTATAGTTCAGGTCTCTTACCTAAAGTATACCTGGAGAGGGTTTCATGGGTCAACGCCCCCGTGGACCAGTCTGTGACCAGGCCTCACGGTGGATCAAGGCCTGATCAACCAGGCTGTTACTGTTGGCTGCATGCAACCCAACATACGAACCACAGCCTGGCTGGTCAGGTACTGACTTTAGGTGCCTGTCCAGTGCCTTCTTGAAGACAGCCAGGGGTCTATTGGTAATCCCCCTTATGTATGCTGGAAGGCAGTTGAACAGCCTTGGGCCCCTGACACTTATTGTGTTGTCTCTTATCATGCTAGTGGCACCCCTGCTTTTCATTGGGGGGATGTTGCATCATCTGCTGAGTCTTTTGCTTTCATAGGGAGTGATTTTCATGTGCAAGTTTGGTACTAATCCATCTAGGATTTTCCAAGTATATATAATCATGTATTTCTCCCAGCTATGTTCTAGAGAATACAGGTTGAGGAACTTCTAGCCTTCCTAGTAATTGAGGTGTTTTATCGCAGATCTGTGTGCCATGAAGGTTCTCTGTACATTTTCTAGGTTAGGAATTTCACCTGCCTTGAAAGGTGCTGTTAGTGTGCAGCAATATTCCAACCTAAATAGAACAAGCGACCTGAAGGGTGTCATCATGGGCTAGGCAGTCCTAGTTTGGCAGGCCTGGTCACAGACCGGGCCGCGGGGGTGTTGACCCCCGGAACTCTCTCCAGGTAACTCCAGGTATCCATCCTGTCATTTTTCTAGCAGATGCGATTGATGCAATGTTGTGGTCTTTGAAAGTGAGATCCTCTGACATTATTGCTCCCAGGTCTTTTACACTAGTTTTTTGCTCTATGTGTGATTGGAATTTGTTTCATACTCCAATATAATTTTAATTTCCTCACATTTTCCATATCAGAGTAATTGAACTTCATATAGTTTCTGCAGCCCCTTGAAAGATTTAGTTGATGTCTGCCTTGAGTCTTGCAATATCTTCAATGGAAGACACTGCCATGCAAATTAGAGTGTCATCTGCAAAGGAAGACATGGTGCTGTGGCCTACATCCCTGTCTATATCAGATATGAGGATGATGAACAGGATGGAAGCAAGTACTGTGCCTTGTGGAACAGAGCTTTTCACAGTAGCTGCCTCAGACTTTACTCTGTTTACTACTCTTTGTGTTCTGTTTGTTAGGAAATCATACATCCATCTACCAACTTTTCCTGTTGTTCCTTTATCTTGCATTTTGTGTGCTATTACACCATGGTCACATTCGTCAAAGGCTTTTGCAAAGTTTGTGTATACTACATCTGCACTTTGTCTGTCTTCTAGAGCATCCAGGACCTTGTCGTAGTGGTCCCGTAGCTGGGACAGACAGGAACGACCTGCTCTAAACCCACGTTGCCCTGGGTTGTATAACTGATGGGTATCTAGATGAGTGGCAGTCTTGCTTCTTAGTGCTATCAGTCTGTAGTTCTTTGGAGTTGCTTTACTGCCCCCTTTGTGGAGTGGGGCTATGTCTGTTTTTTTTTTTTAGCAGCTGTGGGATGACCCCTGTGTGTATCCATAATATTAGTTAGCCTTTGTTTGCCTGAAATGCTCTGCATATTAAAGGGCTTTCTGCATGCACACCTAAATGGCATTCACCTCTGTACAAACATTGTATCATGCTGAAGTAAAGTATCTTATCTTACTGCACCAACCACTGAGAGAGCACCCACTGTAACTGTTCATGTCTTTCCATGATAGTTCTCCTTACTGCAAAAAGTATCATTTCTATCTGTCACCTTCAACAACCTATATTCATTTGTTACTGTATAACCCCCAGTACCACTTAGGCTTCACTTTCATGTCATATATGATTACATTTGTACATTCCTCACACAGCACATGGGGAATGGGAAGGCAATTGAGTTTTGTCCATGGAGGAGGATAGGCCCAATTCCCTGGATCAAAAGCCTTTCACTGGAATGAAGGCACCTTCCTTGAGGGATCATATAAGCTAACACAATACTTGCAGTGCAGTCTCTTATATGTTGACACTTTTACTATGCCATTGGGATCAGCTTTGCAGACAGAGATCAATGTCTTATTCATAGTTTCCTTAAATATACTGTGATTAGTAAATTTTGGCCTAGACATGAGAGAATGGGTGTGTGGTCGGTGTGCACAATATAAAAAAAATGCCCCATGCATTGCATGATGGGAATAGCTAACCTCTGACCTTGTGTTTGAGTTATAATGGGATATTTGAGGCATATTCTAGGGTAGTTTTCATGGTTTTACTGGCTGTTTCTTGGGGCACTTGATAGGCTGAAAGACATACTGGTAAAAGGAAGGTGATTTTGGTCAGTTTTGAATCAGCAGTGGCCAGAAATAATCCTGAAAGTGGTGGAAATGTTATATTTTTGGCAATTCTCCTGAGGGGCAGTGTATGCCTGTCACCCCCTCTCCTTCCCCATTTGGTCTGTTTTATGGGTTTTTATTGGATATTCCAAATAATGTAAGGCAAAGTAATAGCACTGCCAGGCATGTACAGAATTCTATTAATTTTGATTTTACTCACTTTAATGGTAAACATTAGTATACCTTTTGCTGCATAATAGTGTTCATAAGGAAAGGTATTAAGGATATGTTGAAAAATTGTGAACCTGTGCATCAGAGGATACCTTTACTGTCTTTAACGTTCTTTAAATAACACTGTTCTTTTAGTATTTTCCTTGAATATGTTCTAAAAACATTGCAGTCTTTCAGTTTTTTAATATATTTTTGCACATTGTATACAACCTAGGAGACTGCAAGCCGAAGCCCATGCCTCCTCATGAAACTATTGGGATTTTCCAAATATCCACAAGACATGTTGGAACATGTAAAAATCACGCTCCTGTCCCAGATTTTAGACAGTGTTCAGGACACTGTGATTCCTTCACCATGTTCGAGGGTCAAGGTAAGTTGCTAATCGTAGTAATTTGCAACATTTGTTATTTTCAGAAGGTTTATTAATGTAATTACTGCCAATAGAATTATACTGGCAGAAATTATCTGATATGTATCAGGCACTAATACTATATTGTTTCTGCCTACTGTATATAGCAGGTCAGTAAGGGAAGATTTTTTTTCCTACATTCTAAATCCAAAAGGGTTATACAGTATCTGAGGAATGGGAGGAGAGGAATAATCAGGTTTGATTAACCCTTTCAGGGTTGGTGCCGTACTAGTACATCTTGCACGCCAGGGTTGGTGCTGTACTAGTATGCATAAATTCTAGCACCTTTAAATCTAGTGAGAGAAAGCTGGTAGGCCTACGTATGAAAGAATGGGTCTATGTGGTCAGTGTGCACAGCATAAAAAAAAACCTGCAGCACACAGTGCATAATGAGAAAAAGAAACTCTAACCGTGTTTTTGCTTTAACCCTTTCAGGGTCCGTCCCGTAGATCTACGGCTTCACGTTGAGTGTCCAAACCGTAGATCTACGCCAAAATTCTAGCGCCGTTAAATTTAGCGCGAAAATGCTCATAGGCCTACATGTGAGAGAACGGGTCTGCGTGGTGGGTGTGCGCCATAAACAAAAAATCTAGGCGCCCGCATAGCATTGTGGGAACGCCGGCTCAGTTACCCTTGTTCACCATGCCTCGTCGCAAGTCAGCTCTCACTCCCCAGAAAATTGGGACTCTCCTCTTCCTATCTGATAGTTCTGACACTGATGGAAGTGGAAATGAAGACGAATTCTACGGCTTTGATCAGTTAGTGACCGAAAAGAATGACCAGGATATCGATAATAGTGCAGAAAACCCTGACGATCCTCAACCTTCTGCCTCTGGTGTGGGCACTCGTGACTCACGGTCGGTTGTTCCTCAACGCAAGAGAAAACTAATATTTTCGCGTGGCCAGGCCTCTGACTTCAGTAATGATGATGATAGTGACGTGGATTGTGATTTTATTGCGCTCGACGATCATTTGAGTAGTGATAGTGAGGAATCATATTCACCAGTGAAGCGTCGGTATGTTCGCCGCTGCATGCACTCGGGTAGTGTACCCTATGCTGTGCCCAGGGGACGGAGTACATCCCGGAGTACATCCCGTGGCCCTACACCAGTTTTAGGTAGTGATAGTGAGGATGATGTGGCTACACTTGGCATGGATAGACCACAGGCATCAGTGGATGGTGTTAGTGGTGATGGTAGTGGCACCGCCATGCGTGACTCACCAGCCCACGCTGGGACCCACGCTGCTGACTCATCAGTTCAAGGACAAAGCGGAGCGTCAGCCACCAGCCCACCACAACCACAACTACCCGCACAACCAGCCTATGATGTCCAGTATCCACCAGCAAACCGTATGTGGGATTGGCAGCAAAATCCCAATTTTGTTCCCAAGCCTCACCACTTTGATGACTCTCAAAGTGGAATTCTACCTACTTGTCCCCTTGGAACTACGGCCAATGAACTGGAATTCTTTGAATTATTCTTTGACCAGCCATTGATGGAAACTATTGTCAGGGAAAGTAATAAGTATTTTGAGTACACCATGGCAAATACGATCTTATCACCACAGTCAAGACTACACAGGTGGAAAGAGACGACTGTTGCAGAAATGTATATGCTTTTTGCAACAATAATGCTTATGCCTCATGTGTATAAGCATAATATAAAAGCATACTGGTCCACAGATCGGCTAATTTCTACCCCGGTCTTCAGTGAAATCACCTGGAGTTTACCTGGAGAGAGTTCCGGGGGTCAACGCCCCCGCGGCCCGGTCTGTGACCAGGCCTCCTGGTGGATCAGAGCCTGATCAACCATATCAATCATACCAGTGAACAGGTTTATCTTACTCTTACGTATGTTGCACTTCTCTGACAAAACCAGGCCTGACAGAAGTGACAGTTTATACAAGATTAGAAATGTTTTCATGTATCTCAAACAAAAGTTCAGCATATACTTTTATCCATTCAAGAATCTTGTAATTGACGAGTCTTTGATTTTGTTCAAAGGTAGACTGTCATTCAAGCAGTATATACCGAGCAAGAGGAAACGCTTTGGTATAAAACTGTTTGTACTCTGTGATTGTGACAGTGGCCTGGTGTTGGATATTGTTGTATACACGGGTAGTAAAACATTGAAAGATACCAAGATGTTATTGGGTATCTCAGGTGACGTAGTGAGAAACATGATGGCACCTTATCTTGGTAAGGGGCATACATTATATACCGATAACTGGTACACAAGCCCATTACTCAGTGATTTCATGCGAGTGAACAAGACAGATGTGTGTGGCACAGTGCGTTCTAATCATAAACATATGCCCAGGCTCAACGCAGGTGCTCGTGGTGATGACGTGCAGGTGTTTACTGCCAATGACATCATGGCATTACAGTGGCATGACAAACGAGATGTCACATTGTTGACAACCATTCACCGTAATGAAATGCAAGACAGTGGCAAAGTTGATCGAGTGACTAATGAACGTATTCGAAAACCAGTGACAGTGATTGATTATACACAAAACATGCGCTTGGTTGACAAATGTGACATGCAGATTGGTTTTGTTGACTGTGTTCGTAAGAGTTACGAGTGGTATATGAAACTTTTCTTCCATCTCATGGACATTTCAATGCTCAATGCATATAATATGTACCAAATAAAGACTGGCAACAGACCACCGTATGGTGAATTTTGTTTGTCTGTTGTCAGGCAACTCATAATGAAGTACCAGGTAAGAACACCTACTATACAACAAGGTCCTCGAATTACTCAGGATATACCCAAGCGTTTGAGGAGGGAAGGTGATCATTTCATAATACAACTTCCTTCAACTCAGAAGAAATTTGCTCAGAAGAGATGCATCGTCTGTGCACAAACAAAACGACGGCAACAAAGACGCAAAGACACTCAGTTTATGTGTGAGGAATGTAAGGTGCCTCTGTGCATGGTGCCTTGTTTCAAGGAGTTCCACAAGCTCCAGCAGTTCTAAAACCATGTCCAGTGATTGTAAATATGTAAATATATGATAGAACATTAGTATTATACAAGATTTGCGCATGTTTATTGTAATAAACAACAGTGGTAAACAATAATATGATAATAACTTTAGTGCAGTTATTGTGTTCAATACAGTGAGTTTATATATACAGTGGACCCCCGGTTAACGAACTTTTTTCATTCCAGTAGTATGTTCAGGTGCCAGTACTGACCGAATTTTTTCCCATAAGGAATATTGTGAAGTAGATTAGTCCATTCCAGACCCCCAAACATACACGTACAAACGCACTTACATAAATACACTTACATAATTGGTCGCATTTGGAGGTGATCGTTAAGCGGGGGTCCACTGTACATTGTATACATTATATACAGTATTGGTCTCTCAGGCCCCAAATGTTAGTAGGAATAGAAAAAAATTGGAAAAGAAAAGAAAAAATGTAAAAACCGCAAAATAATGTAATGTGCGTATGTGGAATTCGTCGATGTTGCCGCCACCACATCATTTTTGACAAACTTCTTGGCACTGTATCTCGGTAAGTACTGATCAGAATTTTTTTTTTTTGTCATATTACCTTCACAAAAATATGCTCTTTAATTCTGTAAGAAAAAATAATTTTTTTTTTTTTTTTTTTTTTAAATTTCTTGGACACTGGAGCACCACTTCAGATTTTGGCCTTGGACGCTGAAGGGGTTAAAACAGCAACTTTGCACTGTATTTTCATATGCTTTTTATGGTTGTATTCTAGTTTTCCTAGTCTCATTTTATAGAATGGAAGACATATTACAAAAATTGAGATGATTTTGATTTGTTTCACAATGAAAAGTACCTTGAAATTGAGCTCAAAGTAGCAGAAATGTTCGATTTTTGCCAAAGTTCAAAAATAAACAAATCATGCCACGCATCCAATACACATCAACTAGTGAGTCTAATATTCTATCACAAGTGCGCTGATATTATTTATACCATTTCCACACTAATGCAGTAGTCAGCATAACAGTAAATCTATTTTTTTGAGAAAATAAAAATTCGAAGTGGAAAGCAAAAGAAATGTAAGAGAGGCCTGGGGACGTGACTAATGAACAGAAAAATTTTTATTTTAGTGCCAGGAATGTCTGTCTTGTTTATTCTGGACCCTGTTTGGAAACTGGCATCTTTTGAAATTTGTGTGAAATTGGCAAAATTTACAATTTCTGACCACTTAATTGGATATTTGAAATTGGTAAATGGGTGGTTTCTTGTACTCATTTGATAGAGAAAATGGAGTTCTAGCAAAATAGTTATGATTTTTGTCGACTGGTACATAGGAATTGGCCAAAAATAGGGCTCAAAGTGGGCGAAATCGCCGATGTGTAAACATCATTGAGACCGCTAACTTTGCGAGAGCATAATTCCATAAGTTTTCCATCAAATTTCATACTTTTGGTGTCATTATGATCGGGAAAAGATTCTCTATCATTTCATAAGAAAAAATATTTTTTTTTTTTTTTTCGAAAAATTTCCGACCTTGAGAACAAGTTTAGGAAAGGGCCTGTCGACCCTGAAAGGGTTAAAGGAAGGGGAAGCTGATTCCAATTCCTTGGATCAAAAGTCCTTCACTAGCATCAAGCCACCCCAGCTTGAATTGTTTTTCTCCCTCTAAATTTTTTGTTATAAAACTCATCCTTGTTTGTTTCAGCATTGTGTGCAGTATTTATAACCTTAATGTCTTATGTTTCTCTGGAAACCACCAGCTGCTTCTGCACAACATTCACTCATTTTAATTAACAACTCAGGACTAGTGCATCTCTTAACCCTAAAACACCCATGGTGTGTCCAGCATTCAGTGTTTAGTTTGTTTTCAATATTCAAAACTCAGGTCAAGGCAGATTATATGTAGTATTCAGCCAATAATCTTTCATGTAATCAACTTTAAAGGCTGTGATTTCTTTTCAGGTCGACAAGCAACGCATGTCTCGACATGCTTCTGTTGTAAACCTTCAAAGATGGAAAAGATACGCGTGCCATTGAGATGTGACTCAGGGGTAAGCTTCAGCCCTGTCTATAGCAACATTATAGAATGTCAATGCCAGAGGTGTAATGATGGCCCAAAAGAATATATGGGTGATATGCCAATCCTTGAAGATATCGAAACTGTTGACTCGACAGATGAATCTGATAGACACTAGCTCTAAAATTTAATGACAAAATAAATTGAAAACAATATGATTTAATTTGTTGATGACCCTTGCTAGACTTGGATATGCATCAGCTCCTTTCACATTATTAAAGCTCTGGCTTCATGTTCTCATCACTTGAAAATTATACATTATATTTTAAATGCATAATCATTATTTGTATTCACCTGCTTCATAAAAAAACATATATGTTAAGTGGAGCCAAGTTCATAATAATGTTAAAGGTACTGTATTTGGCTCTGTGGACCTTCGTTGACGACTGACCGAAATGGATTATCTCTTACACTGTAAATAGTCACACTTAATATTATTAATTGCAAACAATAAAAATACAAAAAAATATGAGCAATGAAAAAAAGTACAAAAATATGTTGACACAAATTAAGTGTTACTTTATCAATAAAAGGAATATCAAGAGACTGGTATTTTTTTTACCCCAGTTAAATGTATATACCCTTTACATATGTAATGAGCAGTGGTGACTCGTGTATAGGCACTACAGCACCCCCTATTTTCACTAGATATTATCGATAACATTCAATATAATGAGTTTTTTCTTTAATTCTTTCTTTATACTTGTACATTACATAATTCTTAAGCTTAATGTCAGTAGCTATCCCCTAGTGCATGAAAAAATTAGAAAAATCCTTGTATGCACCGCGTGTGTGCTTCCCAGTCCCAGCGACTTGGTGTTTGGCTGTTGTGCGCATGCACACATGACCAAGATAAGATGCTGCATGCTAGGTAGTGAGAGCACTGTCGTTGATGCAGTGCTGACCCTGTTGTGCAAGTGTAAGGTAGTGTTTCATTTTGACTCAGTGACGTGTGTTGTGCTTAAAAACCATGTACCATGTGGTAAAGTGTAGAATTAGATGATTAACATGCTTCCAGCTATTTTATTTAATTCATATTTTTTGGGGTTCTTTTATTTTACAGAAAATGTAAATAATTTAATCATGGCTTCCTTGTATCCCCAAGAAATAAGTTCTGTGACTGTAAGTGAACTTCAACAGCTTAAGTTTTCACAGTTGTCTCTCCATGAGAAAGTTATAGTTAAGAAAAGAGGCCGTACAACACCTGATATTCGCAATGGCTAAAAATTTTCTGAAGCAGCACCTCCACTAATTTTAGTTACGAGCCACCGCTGGTAATGAGTAAACGCTTATTGAGCATATTTACTGAGTGAACCCCCTCTTCTGACCCGTAAGTGATTTACAGAGTATATATATACTGAGATGCATCTCTTAGTATATACACAGCCAAGTTGATTGTTTCATAGTGTACGTATATACACATACATGTATTTGTCTTATAAGGTACATATATTGAGAAATGTTTCTTAGTATATATGCACTGAGAAATGTTTCTTAGTGTATATACAATAAGGTATTTATCTCGGCATATATTATATCGTGTACATACACTGAGAGGTAACTTTTATTGTATATACACTGATGTGTTTATCTTAGTGTATACCCTGCAAGGTATTTATCTCAAGGTTTATGCATTAGTATATATACGTACTCCAATTCTTAATATATAGCTATTGCCTATTAAATCTCAAGTTAGTCCTAAGTTTGCCTAAGATACTCTTCCAGTATATAAGCTTTAACAGAAACAGTGTAACATGCCAAGACAAATCCAATCCCATCACTAAATCTACCATTTGTAATATTATTATATGATTTGTACTACCTATTTTGAATCTAGTTATGTATGTACTTAATTAGGTACATATGTATCTAATTATGTATGTATCTAATAATGTATGTTCAAATGTACTGCTCCATAACCTATATCAATACAGAGTAAGAATTAGTACTAGTCTGCCCGAAATGCCTAGGCATATTAGTGGCCTTCTTTGTAATAATAATATCTTTATTTACTACAAGTACATGTACAAGGTATACAGGCCTAGCTGACATCAATGACATATTACTATATAGAAAGCCCCTTGTTATGCAGAGCATGTCGGGCAAATTAGGTCAGTGTTCCAGGATGCGACCCATGCCAGTCGACTAACACCCAGGTACCCATTTTACTGAATGGGAATATGGACAACCAGTGTAAAGAAACACGCCCAATGTAAACCACACATTGTAAGCTTTACAAGGAAATAAACATATTGATTTTGATTTTTTTTGATCTCAGGGTATATAGTTAGTGTACATATTCTGGGAGGTGTTTATCTTAGGGTATATATATATGTACTGATTAGTGTGTATCCTAGTATATTTTCACCGAGATGTATTTCTTGGTACTTATACTCTAAGGCCTGGTCACGGACTGGGCAGCGGGGGTGGTGACCCCATGAACGTCCTCCAGGTATAAATCGATAATTTAAGGACTGCTCATGATAGTGGTGCTCAAGTGTAGTCGAAAGGATATAAACTTAACGATCCATTTCACTAATGTGTGTGATTAATGTAGACAAGGACTAAAACCCCAGCTGGGGTAGAGTACCTAAAAACACTTAAAATCCATCCAAAGTGGCCAGGTTACTTAACCTTTCTTACTTCTCTCTGTCTTACTATTCACTTTGTTCACTGTTGTATCCTGTTGTCCCCCTCAAGGAAGGTTCCTTGATGCTGGTGAGGGGCTCTTGATCTAGGGAATTGGATCTGTGCTTCAGTTCCCTGAAATAAACCACAATACCTTCCACATCCCCCCACAGGCACTATATAATCCTACGGGTTTAGTGCTCCCCCTTGATTATAATAGTTATAATAATATATCCTATCTATAGTCTCCCTTTAGGTATTCTCACTGTTGATATTATAACCTAGCTAATAAAAGACTGAGGGTTTACTCTCATCACACTTTTAGAGTATTACAAGTATTATTGACCAATGGTGTTAGGCAGGATGCCCAACTACTGGCCTGCAAGTCCATTTTTTTTGTGGCTTATTAACAAATACATATACCAAAAATGTCGGTTATGTGAATGGCATAATTTGGGATGAACATGAACATACTAGTGTTATGGGTGAACAATAACAGCAGGATGACCAAGTGACTGTCATGTAGCTCAATTATTATTATAACTAGTTTAAGTGGTAGTTTCACTGCAGGTGTTGCACAGAGGCTGTTGTTCAGTAGTGAGAGTTATATCTGGTGGTAGTCAACACCTCACTTAACCTCACAGAGGTAAAAAAAAGTGAACCTAGTAGCAAACAGCCAAGAGACAAGGCCAGGAGATGTGACTTGACTCCTGCAACTACAAACAGGTGGCTACATCTTCACTTGAGCTAAATTAAATATACCCTTAGTGTTTCCTGTTAATTGGTAAATTACTTAATAATGTGTTTAGGGATTCTCCAGTCTGTAACCCTCGAAAATTACCGTTTGGAGGAAATAAAAAGTTGAGAACAGTGATATAAAATGGGAAAATTTTTGTTCTCTTGACTCTACCTGTCCCCTTCAAGGAAGGTTCCTTGATGTTGGTGAGGGGCTCTTGATCTAGGGAATTGGATCTGCTCTGGTTCCCTGAATTAAGCCTGAATACCTTCCACATCCCCCCCACAGGCGATGCATAATCCAACGGGTTTAGCGCTCCCCTTGATTATCATAATATATCTACCTCTGTCATACTCTTCACAACTGCTGATCTCTGATAAAAAATAAGTAATAATAATATCTATTTCTACAAGTATATGTACAAGATATACAGTCTTATATAACATCAATTACATACTACTATATAGAAAGTAGTTTATGCTGAGCATTTCAGGCAAATTCGGTTGATTTTGTTCCCAGGATGCAACCTACACCAGTCAACTAACACCCAGGTACCTACTTACTGCTAGGTGAACAGGGACAGCAGGTGTCTTAAGAAAACACGTCCTAATGTTTCTACTTGTACCGGGGATCGAACCCCTGACCTCATGTGTGAGCTGAGTGTGCTAGCACTGGATCTACGGGATTATTATTATAATCAAGGGGGAAGCGCTAAACCCAGAGGATTATACAGCTGGATCTACGGGAATATTCCACAATTAGCACATTATATCCTGCAGAGATGTATGACCCCAGTGGGTCTAGAGCTTCGCTATTACTGTCATAATAATGTTCTTTGGAAACAAATGAAAGTTATTAGTATTGCTGATGTTTACTGTTGTTGTGATGAATATCTATTAAGACTTGTGGAAGAAAAACCTTCCCACACCTTCCATTAATAGGTAAGAATAAAATTAACACTTGCTCAATAGAAATTTTATACTTCCTAAAATCCTATTTCTTTTTGATAATGCTACTACTACTACTACTACTACTACTACTACTACTAATAATAATAATAATAATAATAATAATAATACTATTCCTCTTAACCGTTTTTTCTACTTGTATCCATTCTGTATAGTGATCAATTTTTTATACATTATACATGGAGCTTGGAGGATTTTTTTTACAGATCAATTTTACAGGCTAAGAGCTGCTGTCCAACCGCAGTTTCCCGAATTAAGCCTGAATGCCTTCCACATCCCCCCCCCCAGGCGCTGTATAATCCTCCGGGCTTAGCGCGTCCCCCTTGATAATAATAATAATAATGTCCAACCGCAGCTCATCTCAAGGTCCAGCCCAATGTGAGGTATAACCCCCTCCCAGGATGCGACCCACTAGTTGACAAACACCCTGGTGCCTACTTTCAAATTCAAATTCAAAGTTTATTCTCTATAAGGATTACAATGCTGAGTTTACAGAATTTGGTTATTGTGTGGTTTACATGTAGTAAAATAATAATTACAGAGGGTGCCACTAGAACACCTAGCATGGCTAGGTATTTCGGGCAGACTTAAATTAATTCTTTATTTTAAAATATTACAAATTATGAGGTAAGTTGGTATTATGGCTAAGTGACTAAATACTAGTTTGTGAGTTTAGCAATGTGAATGCTTTTGTTTTGGCACAGTACATAGTTTTAGTATTGGAGTATCATAGGATTCATTATTTTAAGATTGAGATTAATATTTCAGTTTATGGTCAAATGGGTGAGTGAGTGTAAGTGTGAACCACCAGGTGCTAGGTGCCCGGGGACAACAGCTATAAAGATGCCCAGCATTTCTGCCATGCCAGAGACTGAACCACGAATACTTAGTGTGAGGCGAGTGCGCTAACAACCTCTCTAAAACAGTAGTTGTAAAATATATTACTATAAGGCAGCCTGTAATACATATAATTTGCCCTGTTATAACCTTATTAAATATACAGAGAAGAGAGAAGGTGCTGGTGGCTTGTTTGGTATCGTCAGCTGAGTGTCCGGGATCGATCCCTGACACGGATGAAACGTTGAGCATGTTTCCTTACACCTGCTGTCACTGTTCACCTAGCAGTAAGTAGGTACCTGCTGGGTGTTAGTCGACTGTTGTGGGTCTCATCCTAGGGGGGGGGGGGGGGAAACAAGGTTAACCTAATTTGCCCGATATAGCCTGACTTTTTATATAGTATGTCAGCTACATGTTATACCACACATCAAGTGGTACAACATCTTGCTTCACGGGAACAACATCCAACACTCACGGGCCATATATTAATTTTATTTTTAATAAAAGAATATAAGACTGTGAAAGACTAGCGGCACTATTTTGCATGTGGGTAATGTTACTTGAAGATTCTTATTATTATTATTATAATCAAGGGGGAAGCGCTAAACCTGGAGGATTATACAGCGCCTGCGGGGGGGGGGGGGATGTGGAAGGCATTCAGGCTTAATTCGGGGAACTGGAGCACAGATCCAATTCCCTAAATCAAGAGCCCCTCACCAACATCAAGGAACCTTCCTTGAGGGGTTGAAGATTCTTAACAATAATAATAATAATAATTATTATTATTATTATTATTATTATTATTATTATTATTATTATTATTATTATTATTATAAGTAAGTTTATTCAGGTATACACAAATACAGTTACATAGAATTATCATACATAGCAGTATATGTGTAGAGAACCTAGGATAACCCAAAAAAGTCAGAGTGACTTATTTCTTTATTTTTATTATTGTTATTATTATTGATGAAATTAAGACACATGTGCAACATCTAGGTATCTTTATTGTAGACGTTTCGCCATCCAGTGGCTTTATCAATACAAATTCCAGGACATAACTTGAAGACAGTAGAACTGTATACAGATGAGGTAATCAGTCCCTCAACCTTGTAGTTAGTGTTGAGAGCACCGTGGTGGTGAACGTCGTGCAGCACAGGCAAGAACACACATGCCGCTGATATACTAACGTCAGGGGGAAAGGGACGGATAGCAGACGAGGACATAGTCACTGGTAGGTGGGATTCCCTAGTGGAAGTAGGTCATACCCAAAGTGATGGGTTAGTTGTAGTTGTCGTAGCCGTGGAGAAGGTTGTGTACATGTTGTCAGAATCAAGATTCCATAATGTTGCAGTGTCTAACAATTTGCACAAATATTGTATACAATACCGAGGGTAAGATTAAGACACATGTGCAACATCTGGTTATCTTTGTTGTACACGTTTGGCTAAACGTCTAAAATAAAGATACCCAGATATAGCACATGTGTGTCTTGATTTCATCCTGTCGGTATTGTATACAATATTTGTACATTATTATTATTATTATTATTATTATTATTATTATTATTATTATTATTATTATTATTATTATTATTATTATTATTAAGAATCTTCAAGTAACATTACCCACATGCAAAATAGTGCCGCTAATCTTTCACGGTCTTATATTCTTTTTTTTTTTTTAAATAAAATTAATATATGGCCAGTAAGTGTTGGATGTTGTCCATGTGAAGCAAGATGGTATACCACATAATGTGGAGGTTACGTGTAGCTTTTCAGCCTATTGAGTACACCAGGGTCATTATGCCCTAAGACCAACCAGTCTATTGAGCTTAAATACCATTTTGTCTTTAGTCAAGACCATCTTTGAGCTGGTCTTGACTACAACCTAATTGAGAATGGATGAACGTTGCATTGCTGGCAAGTGTCAAGACAAAGGTGTAGAAGCTTTCCTGTGCCAACGTTGTTCTGGTATCTTTTTTTTTCTGCATCTTTTATGTCTTTGTGCTCAGTTAAGCCCCGAATAATATTTAGGGCTCCTTCGTAATCTAAAGTCATATATTACAATTTTATAATCATATTACTTATAAATGAGAGTTGAATCTAATATAATGTTATACTTCCATGGGAAAACCTGGGTAGCCACAGCCACTCAAGAGGGAGAGGTTTTTTAGTGCCAGGAAGGAAAAAAAACTGGCAGGAAATGGCAGAAATCGTACACCAAATCCAGTCATTCCTGGAGTGGAACCACAGTCGATGGCCTCCACTCCAAACCAACAGATACAGATACTAATGCCGGAAAAAAAATCCCCCCCCAGTACCAACAATACCACCAGTCCGATAACATTCTTCTTTGCAAATATACAGGGTCTAAAGCCAGCAATAAACAACAAAATACCTTTCATCCGTGGACTGCTTGCAGAGGCAAAGGCAATGTTCGCGGCTTTCACTGAGACCCACATAAAGGATCACTTGGACAACGAAATATGGATCCCAGGTTACAACCTATACAGATGTGACAGAGTGAACAGGCAAAAGGGGGGGGTTGGCCTGTACATTGCAGAGTCACTTGTTTGCACAGAACTGCTTAATGCCTCAAATGACGTAGTGGAAGTTTTAGCAGTAAAGGTCGAGAACCAAAACCTAGTCATTGTGGTAGTCTACAAGCCTCCGGATGCAACATCCCAGCAATTCCAGGAACAGCTGTTAAAAATTGACCACTGTCTGGAAAATCTTCCAGCTCCTGCACCCAACATCTTGCTCCTGGGGGATTTCAACTTAAGGCACCTAAAATGGAGGAATATAGCAAATAATATTGTTGCAGTAATAACACCAGGAGGCAGCTCTGATGAAAACTCACACTCACACGAGCTTTTAAATCTCTGCACAAAATTCAATTTAAACCAGCAAATAATAGAGCCTACTAGACTGGAGAATACACTAGACCTCATCTTCACTAACAATGATGATCTGATAAGAAATGTCACCATATCAAAAACAATATACTCAGATCACAACATAATTGAGGTTCAGACATGTATGCGTGGAGCCCCAGACCGACAAAATGAGACTAGTCACGAGGGAGCATTCACCAAATTCAACTTCAATAACAAAAACATAAAGTGGGACCAAGTAAACCAAGTCCTAACCGATATAAGCTGGGAAGATATACTAAGCAACACAGACCCAAACTTATGCCTAGAACAGATTAACTCGGTGGCACTCGATGTATGCACAAGGCTTATTCCTCTAAGAAAAAGGAGGAGTAGATGTAAAATAGAAAGAGACAGGCGCTCCCTTTACAGGCGACGGAAAAGAATAACAGAGCGGCTAAAAGAGGTCAATATATCAGAAATGCGCAGGGAGACACTGGTCAGAGAAATAGCAAGCATCGAACTTAAGCTAAAAGAATCCTTTAGGAGTCAGGAATCGCGGGAAGAACTAAAAGCCATAAATGAAATCGAAAGAAACCCAAAGTATTTCTTCTCCTATGCCAAATCAAAATCGAGAACAACGTCCAGTATTGGGCCCCTACTTAAACAAGATGGGTCCTACACAGATGACAGCAAGGAAATGAGTGAGCTACTCAAGTCCCAATATGACTCAGTTTTTAGCAAGCCGCTAACCAGACTGAGAGTCGAAGATCAAAATGAATTTTTTATGAGAGAGCCACAAAATTTGATTAACACAAGCCTATCCGATGTTATCCTGACGCCAAATGACTTCGAACAGGCGATAAATGACATGCCCATGCACTCTGCCCCAGGGCCAGACTCATGGAACTCTGTGTTCATCAAGAACTGCAAGAAGCCCCTATCACGAGCCTTTTCCATCCTATGGAGAGGGAGCATGGACACGGGGGTCGTCCCTCAGTTACTAAAAACAACAGACATAGCCCCACTCCACAAAGGGGGCAGTAAAGCAACAGCAAAGAACTACAGACCAATAGCACTAACATCCCATATCATAAAAATCTTTGAAAGGGTCCTAAGAAGCAAGATCACCACCCATCTAGAAACCCATCAGTTACACAACCCAGGGCAACATGGGTTTAGAACAGGTCGCTCCTGTCTGTCTCAACTACTGGATCACTACGACAAGGTCCTAAATGCACTAGAAGACAAAAAGAATGCAGATGTAATATATACAGACTTTGCAAAAGCCTTCGACAAGTGTGACCATGGCGTAATAGCGCACAAAATGCGCGCTAAAGGAATAACAGGAAAAGTTGGTCGATGGATCTATAATTTCCTCACTAACAGAACACAGAGAGTAGTCGTCAACAGAGTAAAGTCCGAGGCAGCTACGGTGAAAAGCTCTGTTCCACAAGGCACAGTACTAGCTCCCATCTTGTTCCTCATCCTCATATCCGACATAGACAAGGATGTCAGCCACAGCACCGTGTCTTCCTTTGCAGATGACACCCGAATCTGCATGACAGTGTCTTCCATTGCAGACACTGCAAGGCTCCATGCGGACATCAACCAAATCTTTCAGTGGGCTGCAGAAAACAATATGAAGTTCAACGATGAGAAATTTCAATTACTCAGATATGGTAAACATGAGGAAATTAAATCTTCATCAGAGTACAAAACAAATTCTGGCCACAAAATAGAGCGAAACACCAACGTCAAAGACCTGGGAGTGATTATGTCGGAGGATCTCACCTTCAAGGACCATAACATTGTATCAATCGCATCTGCTAGAAAAATGACAGGATGGATAATGAGAACCTTCAAAACTAGGGAGGCCAAGCCCATGATGACACTCTTCAGGTCACTTGTTCTATCTAGGCTGGAATATTGCTGCACTCTAACAGCACCTTTCAAGGCAGGTGAAATTGCCGAC
The DNA here is from genome assembly GCF_038502225.1 of Cherax quadricarinatus. Classification (NCBI taxonomy): domain Eukaryota; kingdom Metazoa; phylum Arthropoda; class Malacostraca; order Decapoda; family Parastacidae; genus Cherax; species Cherax quadricarinatus. Next base: position 15,327,927 of record NC_091335.1, on the reverse strand, counting down.
CTAGAAAATGTACAGAGAACTTTCACGGCGCGCATAACGGAGATAAAA
>NC_091335.1:15317879-15322879 GCF_038502225.1 Cherax quadricarinatus | reverse complement strand
AGTCTCGTTACAACAGGTCCAAGTAGTGGAACCTCAAAGCCTAGATACCTGTATTTGCTTACATATTCTAGAAGAGACCCATCATGCAACTGGATCTGACGAACTGTGCCTCTCTGCCGAGGAGGACGCCTGTTGAGTATCTTTGTTTTATCCCCTGAGATTATTAACCCCAGGTCCTGACACGAGGCTAAAACATGATTAAGAATGTTTTGGGTGTTGGAGAATCCGGTAGTGTGAATCATTATGTCATCAGCAAAACTAACCATATAATGATGGGGCTGGCTAGGCATGGCATTAAGTAAGGCATTAATCAAAATGTTGAAAAGGGTGGGACTAAGCACACCTCCCTGTGGGGTTCCTAATTCAAAATCTTTAGTTACACTTCTATGTCCCTGGAACAACACAGACGACTTTCTGTTGGACAGGTAACCTTTAATCCAGCGGAGAAGCCATCCTCCAACATCCATTCTGGCAAGTTCACTAATGATTACATGTCTGTTGGCTACATCAAAAGCGGATTTAAGGTCAAGGAACGTAGTGTATGAGCTGTCAGTGTGCAGAGTGAGAAAGGTGGTAATGCAATGATGCACACTCCTTCCATGCATGAAGCCATGCAACCGGGGTGACAAGAATTCCTTAATTCTGTGCATAAGACGATTAAGAATCATCCTTTCAAATGTTTTACACAAGCAGCTAGTAAGGGATATTGGGCGAAATGAGTTTTGTTGATTGGGCTTTGGAATGGGAATAATGAGGCTATTGGTCCATGATTTAGGGAGCTCCCCAGTGACATAACTCATGTTATATAATTCAAGTAAAGGATTACCTGGTACTCGACACAGCAATCTGAGTATGTTGTAAGTAATACCATCCTCACCAGGCGACGTGGAGTTGCCCTTAGTTAGTGCTGCATCAAGTTCATAATTAGTGAAAGGAATGTTGCAGTCATCTGCCTTGCTGAGCATAAAGCAAACAAGTCTCTCCCTTGCATCATATTTGTCCATTAATTTCGCCTGTGTGGTACTGGGAAGACTGTCATAGCTAGATGTAGCAGCCCAAGCACTGACTAACTCATTCGCCCTATGCAAGGGATGAGGGTGCGCGATCTGCCCAGTTCTGTTACCCTTAATTCTATTTATGTCCCTCCATGCCCGGCTAAGTGGGGTGTGAGCATTGAGACCATTGACAAATTGTTCCCAGTCTGTTTGCCGCAGCTCTGTCATACGCTCTCTGGCAGCAGCAAGGGCAGTTTGGAAGAGGCTCAGCATTTCAGGGGTACGATGGTTTCTATAGGCTAGGCCTAGTCTGCGAGCAGTACGTTTCAATGTTTGAAGTTTAGAATCATTGTAATAGGTATGATTTTTATAAGACTTATGATTATTATGGAAGTCATTTGGATTTAGAGTAGTAGGAGGTTTCAGAGGCGGCTCTAAGAAGTTCTGAATACTGCTCACAAGGTCATTGTTAAAAGTCTCGACAGAGGTACACTCATAGGAATTATACCAGTCAGTCACATGTGCAACAAAGTCATCATGTTGATCAGGGGAAACATTAAGACGTTTCCGTTTGAATATCCCACCAGGGAGAATAGTATTACCAATATCTAGAGAGGTTAGCCTTGGGAAATGATCAGACGCTATATCTGTTACAATGGAAGACTCACAGCTGGCAGAAGTAATGTTGAAGCCAAGACACAGATCAAGGACACCTCCATAGATATGTGTGGGTTCAAGGTCACCTACAATTTGCACATTATCATGACTGTTTAAGAGTGACAACAGTTGATTGCCATTACGATTACCAAACTGAGAGTTTCCAATGCTTTTGTGTCTTGCATTATAATCACCAATAATGAGAGTAGGTTCAGACTGAGCACAAGTTGGGAGCTCCAAGTAATTAAACTTATCAGCAGGAGCGTACAAGTTAAATATGTTGAGAGCAGAGTTCCCAATATAAATCCTAACACCGTGATACTGTAACCCCTCTGTTTTCTTGTGTGCAAGAAGTTGATGGGGAAGTGATTTTTTAATATATAGAACACAAGAATTAGTAGATTTGAGGTTATATGCAACAAACGATGGCAATTTAGGGGGTTGGGATTTTTCAGGGACTCTGCACTCTTGTAGACACACAATATCAATGGATTCAGTGGTTACTTTATGATGCAGGTCAGAAAATCTTTTTCTAAGTGACGCAATATTCCAACTTAAAATGGATAGTTTATACGAGTTTGGTTCCATTATAAAAGTCCAGGGATAGTTTTCAATTTCTCAGCAAAATGAAAAAACTTACTAAATAACAAACAGACATAATCAATATCAATATCATCAGTATTATCCTTATCCATGAGTCTCCTAAGTGCACTTCCATTTGTGAGACCTCTTGGGAGTCTTTGTACACAGAGGTCACTGCGCTCTTTGTCTGTGAATGTATGGAAGGTGACACTATCCCTCGCACTCACCTCTCCGCTTTTATTACACTCATCACTATCATCACATGTATCACTTCCCTCATCATTATGACCAGTGATACATACACCATTATCAACAACTGGGTCATCTCCACACTCAGTATCTATCAATACATTACACTCATCAGGTTGACTATCATGATGGCCTTCACTGCCCTTATCATCTTCACTGTGATTGTAAACACCACTATCAGATTCATCGTTTTTGTGATTATTAACACCACTGCAATCATCAGTTTGTTCATCACCACACTCATTTTCATAATGGCTGACTATCTGTGGGTTGATGTACTCATTTGCAACCTCTGTAAGTTTTTCCTCGTGGTGCTCAAGTTGTTGTTTCAAACACCATTGTTGCTTCTCCAGTACTGTTATGCGCAGCTGCATGTTGTGTACCACCCCAGCAAGACTAGCGTCATCAGGAAGTATGAAGTCCCGATCAGCTGAGTCAGGTGGCTGACTGACAGCTGACTCAGCCAGACAGATGGTGTCAACACCAGCAGCATTACTAGTGTTGATAGCAGACGTGATCGTGCTCTGTTGATGTACTCCCAGAGTGACTCGCTCAACCATATTGTCTGAGTTCAGGCATGGGTCAGTATTCAGACATGAAGTATCTGGTAGGCCTATTGCCTCATCGTGGGGGGTGATGGGTGATGCGGGAGCTCTGCGGCTGGCGATGTGGGCAGCTTTCGCTCTGCAGTCAGCATGAGCAGCTGTGACTCCTGGAGTCTTACTATTGATACATTCTAATGCAACGGTCTGGTGTTTCTTGATCATATCATAGCACTGGTGAGAAGGATGGGCCTTGGCACACACTGCACACCAGTGTGACTTAGATGAGCATTTCCAAGCAATGTGACCCCAGCGCTGACACTTGTAGCATCTACGGTGAGGTGCTTTGTACAAAGCTATTTTGTAACTCCTGTTAAGCGCTGCACGAGAGTAGATATATGATGGTGGAGTCCCTTGACCAATCCACTCAGCCAATATCAGATCATTTGGAAGTCGACGAGGGTTTGCAACTTGATCTGACAACAGGAATTTAGGATCCATGTACTTATTGACATTGTGGATAACAATAAGTACTTTAGGTGATCTTGGTGGGGCAGCTTGGAGTTGGATGTTAGCATATTTATGAGTAAGAAGTTTTTCTATGAATGTTGGGTCGTTAGTAACAAAAACGTAATTATCCTCGTCATGACGAAAGCGAATCCGAAGGTTTTTTTCTGGGTTGTCTAATGAAGCTTCGTAAAACCATCTAAACTTGACCTCAAACTCAGTGTTAGCAGGGAAATCAAGCCTAACCGTTCTGCAATGGTTGTTGTTGCTCTCGTTGTTTCTTGCAGCAAGTCTCCTTTGAAATCCTCTTTCTTTTTTCAAAGCTCCCTTACTTCTAAAACGTACGAATTCGCCTTCACCATCATTTACTTCGTTCACATCCATAGGTCACTTTTAGTTCAGCTGCTTGAGATGGAAGAGTTAGTCTGTTACTTTTGGGTCAGTGAAACCGCCTTTATTCCATAAGAGAGAAGGGACAAGGAAGGGATATTCACCTCGCTAGACACAGGCAATATGGGTGTAGTGGCCTGCGGGTCGCAGTGCGATTTTCAAGGTCATTCACTGGGCCCACAGTCGTCTCGAGAGTTACCAACACTGTACTACTTGTTAATTACTCCAGACCCGCAGCACTTAACACATCTAGCACACGTGTCTTGGAATGACAGACAAATTTTCACTACATAAGAACTAGTTCTCACAACACCGAAGGTACGGCTGGAACACTGTAGAACGTTCACAAAGGCATTCTGTAACTTGGCCTTCACTGGCTGGCTTGGAGCGCTCTTTAGCCTGGATCAGCTAAACTCGCCCTTATCCCATATGTAGATAATGGCGACGAGTTAAGGGATACCGGTGAATAGGAAAGTCGAGGAAGGGACATTCACCTCACTAGACACACGCAGTATGGGTGTAAGTGGCATGCGGGTCTTATAGTGCCATTTTCAAGGTCACCCAGCAGGCCAGACATTCCTCACTCATTTTAAGCCTATGTAGGTATTGATGGTCGCACAATGTCCTAAGTCAGTGAAATCCACTCGTGCAAATAGTTACAACAAATCTGCAGCACTTAACACTACTAGCACAAACTTACAATGTTTATAGGTGAACCTCTGGCATGTCCCACTTAAAAAGTTAGTACTGCAATGCTCGTTAAATTGTTCTTAACTAAGCCACTGCAGGAAACACTGGTATGCCAGCAACACTGTAGAACGTATACGTAGACATGCTGGGCCTTCAAATGCTGCTTTCAAGCCTGCTTGAATGTGCTTGCTAAGCCCGTGTCAACCACTTGGATATTTGCTTGTAGCAGGCAGGTAGGCACACAGGAGACATATTCGTAAGATGAGTGGCCCGCAGTACAACGTATGCACCACAACCCGGCTGGTTAAGGAATGACATAACCTAGCTCACTTTACTCTGCCTGAGGTAGATATGGGACTGTCAAGTCTTTGTTTACATTTAATTTGTC
>NC_091335.1:15250811-15317779 GCF_038502225.1 Cherax quadricarinatus | reverse complement strand
CTCTTCTCTGTTTCTTAATGCCACTAGGACCACATTGAGAGTCACTCTAGTCCTGTCTCACAAAGTAACTGTGGAGAGAGCTCTGTTTCTGGCATCTCTTTAACACTTCCCTAAAATGGCCCAAGACTGTCACTGTACGTATTTCTCACCTTCTTTACCACAGGCTTGGCACTAGGAGCTTTCTTTGGAGCCATGGTAGCTTATTTAGTACTTGCAAGCACTAAAATGAGTGGAATATTATGAAATATTTCGTAGGAGCACTTGAGGGGACCTTCACTCACTGGTAAACAATGCCAGACTGGCTGGGTAGGGAGGCCGCCCCGGCTCACACCGTGCGTACGCGTCAACCTATGAAAAGCGAGTCCATGTTTATACGAAAATACCCCTATGATTGGCGAAATTTACAATTGCCGAGAACTACAAAAAGCGAGGGACCACTGTATCTGTAATATCTTTATTTCTACAAGTACAGTGGCACCTCGAGTTTTGAACAGCTCCCAACTCGACCAGTTATGTAAGTGTATTTTTTGTAAGTGCTTTTGTAAGTGTATTTTTGGGGGTCTGAAATGGACTTATCTAATTTACATTATTCCTGATGGCAACAAATTCATTCGGCATCGGCACTCGAACAGCCTTTTGGAACGAACTAAGTTCGTAACTTGAGGTAGCACTGTACATGTACAAGGTATACAGGCCTAGCTGAAATCAGTGACACCTACTAAACGCTTGTTATACAGAGCATTTCAGGCAAATTAGGTTAATTTTGTCCCAGGATGTGACCCCCACACCATTCAGCTAACACCTAGGTACCCATTTTACTGATGGGTGTAAGGAGTATGCCCAATGTTTTCACCCTTGCTGGGAATTGTACCCGGACCCTTTAGTGTTTGAAGTAATTGCTATGCCACCAGGCCATGGGTCACCTATATCATTGAATAATTAATTGCTGTTTGATGTGCATGAATATATCACGCTTTGTATATTTTACTCATAGCTGATGTTTGTGAAACTGTTTGAATCATTTTATTTGGTGAGGTAAATTATGTGTTTCTCTTATTTTTCCAGAAATATGACTCGAACCATCATCCGTGAGGCAGGGATATTTGTTTTTGCTGAGGTTACTGACATGGGCCTTGTACTTCAGTGGGATCATGGAACCCGTGCCTACCTTAGACTGGATCCAGTTTGGCAAGGAAAGGTAAGGTCATCCAGGTCAAGTTAAAATGTAAGAGGTTAGGTTTAAAGGCAATTAAGAGCTATGCCATTCAAATGTTAAATACACATAAATCACTCAAGGTGTATTTGATTTTACCCCCATAGACTTATAGAATACCATAGACCTTAAAGTCATTCACATAATATTTTTCTGTAGTTTACTGAGTGTATGACATGGTTCATTACTTATAATATGGCTTAATACTGTATAAAAATATATCTGCACACTTGTCATAATAGTAAATCATGCCACTGCAGCATTATATATATTTTTAGGGAAGCTGTGATTTCGTGTATAGGGCAAGGAGGAATAACATAGGAAGGAGGATAACATCTTGTAGGAGTGAGGAAGAGCCAGTTGTGAGTGTGGGGAAAGTTCGTGAGGCAGTTGGCAGAGAGCATGCATAGTTCGTTTGTATAAAGGCAAAGGGGACAAAAGAGAGTGCAAAAATTATAGGGGAATAAGTCTGTTGAGTATACCTGGTAAAGTGTATGGTAGAGTTATTATTGAAAGAATTAAGAGTAAGACGGAGAGTAGGATAGCAGATGAACAAGGAGGCTTTAGGAAGGGTAGGGGGTGTGTAGACCAAGTGTTTACAGTGAAACATATAGGTGAACAGTATTTAGATAAGGGTAAAGAGGTTTTTGTGGCATTTATGGATTTGGAAAAGGCGTATGACAGGGTGGATAGGGGGGCAATGTGGCAGATGTTGCAAATGTATGGAATAGGAGGTAGGTTATTGAAAGCAGTGAAAAGTTTTTACGAGGATAGTGAGGCTCAGGTTAGAGTATGTAGGAGAGAGGGAGATTATTTCCCAGTAAAAGTAGGCCTTAGACAAGGATGTGTGATGTCACCATGGTTGTTCAATATATTTATAGATGGGGTTGTAAGAGAAGTGAATGCTCGGGTGTTGGCAAGAGGTGTGGGGTTAAAAGATAAAGAATCTAACACAAAGTGGGAGTTGTCACAGTTGCTCTTTGCTGATGACACTGTGCTTTTGGGAGATTCTGAAGAGAAGTTGCAGAGGTTGGTGGATGAGTTTGGTAGGGTATGTAAAAGAAGAAAATTAAAAGTGAATATAGGAAAGAGTAAGGTGATGAGGATAAAAAAAAATTAGGTAACGAAAGATTGGATATCAGATTGGAGGGAGAGAGTATGGAGGAGGTGAATGTATTCAGATATTTAGGAGTGGACGTGTCAGCAGATGGGTCTATGAAAGATGAGGTGAATCATAGAATTGACGAGGGGAAAAAGGTGAGTGGTGCACTGAGGAGCCTATGGAGACAATGAACTTTGTCCATAGAAGCAAAGAGGGGAATGCATGAGAGTATAGTTATACCAACGCTCTTATGTGGGTGTGAAGCATGGATGGTGAATGTTGCAACAAGGAGAAGGCTGGAGGCAGTGGAGATGTCATGTCTGAGGGCAATGTGTGGTGTGAATATAATGCAGAGAATTCGTAGTTTGGAAATTAGGAGGAGGTGCGGGATTACCAAAACTATTATCCAGAGGGCTGAGGAGGGGTTGTTGAGGTGGTTCGGACATGTAGAGAGGATGGAACAAAATAGAATGACTTCGAGAGTGTATAAATCTGTAGTGGAGGGAAGGCGGGGTAGAGGTCGGCCTAGGAAAGGTTGGAGGGAGGGGGTAAAGGAGGTTTTGTGTGCGAGGGGCTTGGACTTCCAGCAAGCATGCGTGAGCGTGTTAGATAGGAGCGAATGGAGACAAATGGTTTTTAGGACTTGACGTGCTGTTGGAGTGTGAGCAGGGTAATATTTATGAAGGGATTCAGGGAAACCGGCAGGCCGGACTTGAGTCCTGGAGATGGGAAGTACAGTGCCTGCACTCTGAAGGAGGGGTGTTAATGTTGCAGTTTTATAACTGTAGTGTAAGCGCGCCTCTGGCAAGACAGTGATGGAGTGAATGATGGTGAAAGTTTTTCTTTTTCGGGCCACCCTGCCTTGGTGGGAATGCCCACCAACATATTTGTTCAACAACCTGTCCTCAAAACTACCCAAGAAGTTAGCTTTTGATATCTCGTAATAGGCAGGGCCTAATCAAACCCAAACTTTCTCACTCATATAGATTTGTCTAACCTATTTTTAATTAAGCCTCCCTTGGCAGATTGTTCCACTGATCAACAATTCTGTTTGAAAACCAGTGCATTCCTATATTGTTTCTAAATCTAAATTTATTTTAATTATGTTTTCCTGAATTCTTTCATGATCCGGTATCCTTAGTGCTTTATTTATATTGCCTTTGTTTATACCTGTCTTCTAGTACTTGTCTACCTTGGTGATATCTCCCCTCATTCTACATCACTCAAAAGAGTGAAGGTTCAGGGTTTTCAGTCTTATCTTTGTATGAAAGATTCCTTATACAGTGGACTAATTTTGTCATCCATCTCTGTATGTTCTCTAATACACTTATATCCATTCTGCAATATGGTAACCAAACCTGAGTTGTATAATCTTAGTGAGGCCTTACTAGTGATATACAGAACTGTAAAATAACATTTGGACTCCTGTTACTTGATATAAATCCAAGTAATCTGTTAGCCTTATTGCACACGCTTAGGCACTGTTGTCTTAGCTTTAGATTTCTACTTTCCATACAAATACAAATTTTATTTTTATGCATAGTATACAATGTGAGATTTACGTGTTATAAAATATTGTTAAGCACAAAGAAAGCCACTAGCATACCTGAGCATTTCAGGCAGACTAATACTAATACTTATAGACTATTTAAAACTAGACATAGGTTATGGAGTGGTAAATTTTATTTAATATTAATACAAATGAGTGGTAGCCAAAAATTTTATAATTATAAAGGTTTATAGCAATGAGGTAGCAAGAAACAAATAAAAGTACAGTGGTACCTTGAAATTCGAACAGCTCCCAACTCGAACAATTATGTAAGTGTATTTTTGTAAGTGCTTTTCTAAGTGTATTTTTGGGGGTCTGAAACGGACTAATCTAATTTACATTATTCCTTATGGGAACAAATTTGATGGTAACGGCACTCGAACAGCCTTCTGGAACGAATTATGGCTGAAATTCGGGGTACCACTGTATTACCAGTTCTTTCACATTTTGTAGGATGAAGCTCTACTTCACCTAGTTTAAAAGTATAAGGGTCATATTTCACTCCTTGAGATTATGACCTTACACTTATTGACACTGAACTGCATCTACCACTTTTCAGACCATGACATCAGTTTGTTCAAATCTGCCTGAGCTACAATAGTATCCTCCAGAGAATATATTATTCACCCCACTTTTGTGACATCAGCAAATTTATGCATGTTACTTGTTTTTTCCTTGTCCAGGTCATTAATGTAAATTATGAACAACAATGGACCTAAAAGTGATTCTTGTGGAGTGCACGTGTGACTGGTCCCCATTCTGATTTCACCCCATATATGCAGACTCTTTTCAACAGCATCATACTCCATGGTATAAACCTTGTTATACCAGCAAAGTGGTTTAAAAAGATACATGAGCAAACACTAGGACATATTTATTAGAAAACATTTTGGTCCTAGGACTTGATCACTTTTGGTTCCAGGACTGAAATGTTTTCTAATAAATGTGTCCTAGTACAGTGGAACCTCATTACTTAAACTTAATTCATTCCAGAAGGCTGAGTGAGTGCTGATCCGTTTGAGTATCAAACAAATTCTTCCCAACCAATTTTCTTTTTGGTTGGCTCTTATCACTAATTTCTTAGGCCCCTTGGTGACTTATTTATACAAATAATATAAAATAACACCAAAAAATGCAAAGAAACACAAGATAATTTACAGCGAAGTTCTGGCAGGTCGTGTTTGTTTGGTTAAGTGCTGAGCTTTGTTTGAATAGAGAGTTGTTTGAGTACCGAGGTTCCACTGTATTTGCTCACGTGTCTTTTTAAACCAGTCATGGTCCACTGTCTCAAATGCTTCATGTAAAGGCAGTAAATTTGTCACGTAGGCATGACCTCTTGTGAATCCATAGTGACACTAATCAAATTATGCTCATCAAGCTTATTATTATTATTTTTTTTTTTTTTCAACAAGTCGGTCGTCTCCCACCGAGGCAGGGTGACCCAAAAAAGAAAGAAAATCTGCTATAAATAGTATTAGAATGTGGGGGCAGAAGTTTGTGGTTATAGGAGGGAGGGTGCAGGAGGAAAGAGGAGTGATTGGTGGAATGATGAAGTAAAGCATGTGATAAAAGAGAAAAAGGTTGCTTATGAGAGGTTTTTACAAAGCAGAAGTGTTATAAGAAGAGCAGAGTATATGGGGAGGAAAAGAAAGGTGAAGAGAGCAGTGAGAGAGTGCAAGAGGAGAGCAGATGATAGAGTGGGAGAGGCACTGTCAAGAAATTTTAATGAAATTAAGAAAAAATTTTGCAGTGAGTTAAACAAGTTAAGAAAGCCTAAGGAACGAATGGATTTGTCAGTTAAAAACAGAGTAGGGGAGTTAGTAGATGGGGAACTGGAGGTATTGGGTAGATGACGGGAATATTTTGAGGAACTTTTAAATATCGACGAAGAAAGGGAAGTGGTAATTTCATGCATTGGCCAGGGATGTATACCATCTTTTAGGAGTGAAGAAGAGCAGGATGTGAGTGTTGGGGAAGGTGCATGAGGCATTATGTAGAATGAAAGGGGTAAAGCAGCTGGAACTGACAGGAACATGGCATAAGTGTTAAAAGCAGGGGGGATATAGTGTTAGAGTGGTTGGTATTTTTGTTTAATAAATGTATGAAAGAGGGGAAGGTACCTAGGGATTGGCAGAGAGCATGTATAGTTCCTTTATAAAAAGGGAAGGGGGACAAAATAGATTGTAAAAATTATAGAGGAATTAGTTTACTGAGTATACCAGGAAAAGTGTACGGTAGGGTTATTATTGAAAGAATTAAAGGTAAGACAGAATTTAGGATTGCAGATGAGCAAGGAGGTTTTAGAGTAGGTAGGGGATGTGTAGATCAAGTGTTTACATTGAAGCATATGTGTAAACAGTATTTAGATAAAGGTAGGGAAGTTTTCATTGCATTTATGGATTTAGAAAAGGAATATGATAGAGTGGAAAGAGGAGCAATATGACAGATGTTGCAAGTACAGTGGAACCTCGGCTTACGAATGCCCCACCATGCAGATTTTTCAGGATACGAACTGTTGTTCAGTCAATTTTTTGCTTCTGGATACGAACGAAATTTCAGGATGCGAACCTCCCCCTCAAGGGATGTTTCCTTAAATAAATAAGTAAATAAAATATTTATTTCTTTGCAAAGGTTACAATGTGTGTTTACATATCATAATATGACTGGAGCAAAGAAAGCCACTATCATGCTGAGGCATTTCAGGCAGACTTAACCTAATACTAATAGACTACTTAAGTCTAGACAGGTGAAAAGTGTACTAGTAGTGGTTACCAATGTTTTGCTGATGGTGGTGCCAACTACTGGCAGCCTTTTGAAGTTTCTCCTTACTGTTATTATTATTATATTGTATTATTATTGTTGTTATAATAATAATAATTATTATTAGTAGTAGTAGTAGTACATGTAGTATGTACATAGTGAGGGGCTCTTGATCTAGGGAATTGGATCTGTGCTCCGGGTCCCTAAATTAATAATAATTATTATAATGCGTATGTACTAATAATTATGATAATACATAATAATAATTACGTATAATAAATAATAACAATTTAATAATAACAATAATACTATGTATGTACTGTGTATAATTTAGTTTGACAACACCACCACCAGATAGCAATGTCAATCAAAACAATGCTCATCAATGCACATGTGCTTAAAGAGCTACCCTCGCAGTGCAAGGAATTCTTGTGATCTCCTTACGTTTCGTGCAGTTAATTCATCAGATTTCTTTCTTCTAACCATGGGTCCTAAGGACACAAATGGAAAGGACAGTGCCAAGAAGAAAAAAAGGATGATTTGCATGGAATTAAAGCAAGAAATCATTGATAAGCACAGACTAGGTACTTAGTGTAGTGAGTTAAACATAAAAATTGTACATAGCGACCACTCTCACGACCACAATCCTCCTCTCTCGCCGTCCACGTAATGGCATGTTTTATTCATTCTAGGGTGTATATCAGGTTTCTATGTTATTTATATTGTGTATTATGTCAAATTAGATGAATTGTGACAGATAAATAAGCTGTAGAGTTGATAGGGTTATATTGTCATGCCTCCTGAGAGCAGGATTTCAGCTGGAATGAATTAATTTCATTTCAGTTAATTTAAATGAGGAAAATTGACTCAGCATACGAACAAATCAGGATACGAACAAGTCCACGGAACGGATTAAATTCATAAGCAGGATGTGTAATGTCACCATGGTTATTTAATATATGTATTTATAGATAGGGTTGTGAAAGAAGTAAATGCTAGGGTGTTTGGGAGAGGGGTGGGATTAAATTATGGGGAATCAAATACAAAATGGGAATTGACACAGTTACTTTTTGCTGATGATACTGTGCTTATGGGAGATTCTAAAGAAAAATTGCAAAGGTTAGCGGACGAGTTTGGGAGCGTGTGTAAAGGTAGAAAGTTGAAAGTGAACATAGATAAGAGTAAGGTGATGAGGGTATCAAATGATTTAGATAAAGAAAAATTGGATATCAAATTGGAGAGGAGGAGTAAGGAAGAAGTGAATGTTTTCAAATACAGTGGACCCCTGGTCCACTGTATTTGAAAAGTATTTCAATAGTCACTAGCACCCTTTTTCTCGAAGGGTTGGCACTAGAAGCTTTCTTGGGGCCCATGGTGACTTATTTTGCAGAAACAAGCACCAAAAATACTGTGGTAATGTGGAATGTACCGAATGTATCCTTAGATGCGAGCACACTGGCTGGCTTGTAAATACTGGCACACACGGGGCAGTTCAGGCCACACGTGGACACGTCTTGGACGAATCGTGTATACCGGGTTTTTTAACGGGAACCGAGGCAAAATTTTTGCGTTAAAATGTATCGAATACCGGATTTATCGGATACCGATGCCATCGCAAACCAGGGGTCCACTGTATTTGGGAGTTGACGTGTCAGCGGATGGATTTATGAAGGATGAGGTTAATCATAGAATTGATGAAGGAAGAAAGGTGAGTGGTGCGTTGAGGTATACAGTGGACCCTCGACATTCGATACTAATCCGTTCCTGAGAGCTATCGAATGTCGAAAATATCGAAAGTCGAATTAATTTTCCCCATAAGAAATAATGGAAATCAAATTAATCCGTGCAAGACACTCAAAAGTATGGAAAAAAAAATTTTACCACATGAAATATTAAGTTTAATGCAATAGAATAATTACAATAACATACAGTGGTCCCTCAATAATCGTCCATAATCCGTTCCTGGAAGTGGGACTATTATCGAAATGGACGATTTTCGAATCAATTTTCCCCATAAGAAATAATGTAAATTCAATTAATCCGTTCCTGACACCCAGAAGTATTAAAACAAAAAAATTTTTTACATGAAATATAGATGTAGTACATAAACAATACAGTGGCACATGATGAATGAAACATTAACAGAATAACACTTACCTTTATTGGCGATTCTTCTTTGTGTATGGAAGACTGGAGAAGGAGACAGATTGGATGATTTACTGTTTGGAAGGGGAATCCCCTTCCATCAACACCTCGGGTACCAATTGCTTTTCTGGGGTTACTTCTCTTCTCTGTTTCTTAATGCCACTAGGACCACCTTGAGAGTCACTGGAGTCCTGTCTCGCAAAAAAACTGTCCAGAGAGCTCTGTTTCTGGCGTCTCTTTAAAACTTCCCTAAAATGGGCCAAGACTCTGTCACTGTACAAGTTGCCGATATGGCTTGCAACATCCTTCTCAGGGTGATGTTTCTCCATAAATCTTTCCATCCTACCCCACATTTCAAAAATCTCCTTAATTTCTGAAGAAGGCACCTTCTTCCATCTCTCTTCCTCCTCCTCTGCAGCAAGATTCTGAGCTGCGATCTGTTGCTCTTCCTGCTGAAGCTCTTGCAGCTCCTCAGTGGTTAGCTCTTCGTTGTGGTCCTCCACCAACTCTTCCACATCCTCCAAACTCACATCCAACCCCATGGAACTCCCCAGTGCCACAATAGAGTTCACAACTGACATAGGCTCATCAGGGGCTGCCTCAAACCCTTCAAAATCCCTCTTGTGGACACAATCTGGCCACAATTTTCTCCAAGCAGAGTTCAAAGTCCTGGTAGTCACTCCCTCCCAAGCCTTACCTATAAGGCTTATGCAATGGAGAATACTGAAGTGTTCTTTCCAAAAATCTCTTAGGGTCAAGTGAGTGTCTGAGGTCACATTAAAGCACCTTTCAAACATTGCTTTGGTGTAGAGTTTTTTAAAGTTTGAAATGACCTGCTGGTCCATGGGCTGGAGGAGAGGAGTGGTATTCGGGGGCAAGAACTTTACTGTGATGAACCCAAACTCCTTCAGAATTAGGTCATCCAAGTTTGGAGGATGAGCAGGTGCATTGTCCATTACTAGGAGGCACTTGAGATCCAATTTCTTTTCCAGGAGGTAATTCTTCACACTAGGGCCAAACACTTCATTGAACCACTCGACGAAAATGTCCCTCGTGACCCATGCCTTACTATTAGATCTCCAAAACACACACAATTTACTCTTCATAACATTGTTTTTCTTGAACACTCTGGGATTTTCAGAATGGTACACTAGTAACGGCTTCACTTTGAAATCCCCACTAGCATTAGCACAGAACATTAGCGTCAGCCTGTCTTTCATAGGCTTGTGTCCTGGCAGTGCCTTTTCTTCCTGAGTAATGTAGGTCCTCTTTGGCATTTTCTTCCAAAAGAGGCCTGTTTCATCACAATTGAACACTTGTTCAGGTTTCAGTCCTTCAGCTTCTATGTACTCCTTGAATTCATGCACATATTTTTCAGCCGCTTTGTGGTCCGAACTGGCAGCCTCACCATGCCTTACCACACTGTGTATGCCAGTACGCTTCTTAAATCTCTCAAACCAGCCTTTGCTGGCCTTAAATTCACTCACATCACCACTAGTTGCAGGCAATTTCTTTACCAAATCGTCATGCAACTGCCTAGCCTTTTCACAAATAAGCGACGTCATAAGACTATCTCCTGCTAATTGTTTCTCGTTTATCCACACCAATAATAACTTCTCAACATCTTCGAGTACTGGTGATCTCATTTTTGTCAGCATATTTACCCCCTTTGCAACAACAGCGTCCTTGATTTCCTTTTTCTTGGCTATGATGGAAGATATGGTTGTACGGGATTTGTTATACATCCTGGCCAGTTCGCCCACACGTACGCCACTATCATATTGTTCAATGATGTTTTTCTTAAATTCAATCGTATTTCTCACCTTCTTTACCAAAGGCTTGGCACTAGGAGCTTTCTTTGGAGCCATGGTAGCTTATTTAGCACTTGCAAGCACTAAAATAAATGGAATATTATGAAAGATTTCGTACTGGAGCACGTGAGGGGACCGTCGCTCACTGGTAAACAATGGCACACTGGCTGGGAAGGGAAGGCCGAGGCGGCTCAGAGCCGTGAGTACGCGTCCAGGACGAAGGACTATTAGCGAGTTAACCGGACCATTTGCGAGCCAATATTTTGATGAAAAAAACAGCCATTGTTTATAAATCTGTAGGGGAAGGAAGGTGAGGTAGGGGTCGTCCTCGAAAAGGTTGGAGGGAGGGGGTAAAGGAGGTTTTGTTGGCGAGGGGCTTGGACTTCCAGCAAGCGTGCATGAGCGTGTTAGATAGGAGTGAATGGAGACGAAATAACGAGCTGTTGGACTAATATTCCGATATATGGACTTGACCTTTCAGGCACTTTAACCCTTTGACTAGTACGCCTAAATTCTAGCGCCCTCAAATCTAGTGGGAGAAAGCTGGTAGGCCTACATATGAAAGAATGGGTCTATGTGGCCAGTGTGCACAGTATAAAAAAAATCCTGCAGCACACAGTGCATAATGAGAAAAAAAAAAAACTTTGACCGTTTTTTTGGAATAAAACAGTGACTTTGCACAGTATTTTCGTATGGTATTTATTGTTTATTGTTGTATTCTAGTTTTCTTGGTCTCATTTTATAGAGTGGAAGACATATTACAGAAATTGAGATGATTTTGACTGGTTTTACAATGAAAAGTACCTTGAAATTGAGCACAAATTAGCAGAAATATTCGATTTTTACCAAATTTCAAAAGTAAACAAATCATGCCAAGCGTCCAATACACGTCAACTGGTGAGTCTAATATTCTTTCACAAGTGTACTGATATTATTTATACCATTTCTACACTAATGAAGTAGTCTGCATAACAGTAAATCTTCTATTTTTTGTGAGAATAAAAATTCGAAGTGGAAAGCAAAAGAATGTAAGAGGGGCCTTGAGACGAGACTAATGAATAGAGGAAATGCTATTTTAGTGCCAGGAATGTCTTTCTTGTTTATTCTGGACCCTATTCGGAAATTGGCATCTTTTGAAATTTGTGTGAAATTGGCAAAATTGCTAAATTCTGACCACTGTATTGGATAGTTGAAATCGATAAATGGGTGGTTTCTTGTACTCATTCGATAGAAAAAATGGAGTTCTAGCGAAATAGTTATGATTTCTGTAGACTAGTTCACTGGAATTGGCCGAAAATAGGGCTCAAAGTGGATGAAATCACCGATGCGTAAACAGCGTCAAGACTGCTAACTTCGTGAGAGCATAATTCCGTAAGTTCTACATCAAATTTCATACTTTTGGTGTCATTATGAGCAGGAAAAGATTCTCTATCTTTTCATAAGCATTTTTTTTTTTTTTTTAAATTTGGGCGACCCTGATAACGAGTCTCGGAGAGGGCCTGTCGACCCTCAAAGGGTTAAAGTTGGGCAGTAATTTGGTAGAATTGACCTATTCTAGTTAAAGGTAGGAATTACATTTGCCATATTCCACATCTCAGGCATAACACTCTTTAAGGACCCTTGAAAACAGTTTATCAGGGCTTGGGGACTTATTTTGTTTTAATATGTCTGCTTTTTTTGTTAACTATGTTCCTTTTGGCTGTAATAGTACTTACTTTGTTTTCTTCAGTTCCTACATAATAGTATTTGCTGGCATATCATTTATGTCTTCTTATGTGAAGACTGACATGAAATAACTAATAGAGAGCACATTTTCTGCTCATTATCAGATGTCTGGACCTAGTTCTCAGAGGGCATACAAATTTTTTCACCTGATCTTTGTCCTCTACACTTGAAAGAATCCTTTTGGATTAGTCTTTTATTCACTAGCTACTTTAATTTTATAGCTGCATTTAGCTTTTCCAATCCCTTTCTTTTAATATGGACATATTGCTCAATGAGGTTACTCTCCTTTTGATATGCCTATAAATTTACTATCTTCTCTCCTATCTCCTATTCATCTATCTGGGATCATATTTATTTGACCTAATTTCTCTCTGGGGGAATATATACTTTGGGAAAATTGGACAGTACTAAGAAAAAATCATACTTGTGGCTTCTTTCATTATTTTAAGGTCTTTATTAATAAAATCATTACCCAGATGTTTGCTGTTATTTACTGTATTATTAATAAATAATTACTCTTTGCCATCATGGAAAACTTGATTGGATTTTTTGCTTGCCAGATGCCAGTTTGATGCTTGTGGGTGTGACACAGGTGGAGACTGTAAGTGTCTGTGTACAGCTATAGCCACATATGCTCATGAATGTAATATTCATGGAGTTTACATAAAGTGGCGTACACCCAGTTTCTGCCGTAAGTACTTTCCATACTCTGTATTTTCCTTGAATTTTTAACTCACTGTAATTTTTATTTTAGAATATGTCATGTCCTATTAAATACAGTTTTTGCAAAATCTGAGACTATTCTTTAATTCTAACATTGAACTATCAGATAAATAGTTTAATGATCTTGCTTTGAACTATCAGATAAATAATTTAGTGATCTTGTTTTTAATGGATTATTCCTGTCTTTAAATGTTTTTAGGGGTAATGCATAATTACATTTGTGAGGTAAATGTTTTGTTTTTGAATCTTGTCCCAGTTTAAGATTTTGTGGTCTTGCAGCCATGCAGTGTGAGAAAGATTGTGAACATTATGAGCCGTGTATTCCCACCTGTCCTCAAGAAAACTGTGACACATTACTTGATCCCAACTCTCCAATGTGTACACAGGATGCCTGTGTTGAAGGTGAGATACAAGCAATATCAGTGTTATCTGTTAGGAAGACAGTACCTTCACTATTCACTAGTGAGTGGTAGCAAACTCATTAGGAGCTACAGTCATGTCTTATTATGCACAACTTTTGCATTCACTTGTGTCAATCTTTCGCAGATAGAGAATGTGTGAAAGTATTGATCTCTAGCTGGTTATTATGATGATCAGCAAGAAGCTGAAATGTTCTCATATTCCCTTCACACAAAGACCTGGATGAAAAAGCATTGGAAGCAGAATTCATACATATCTTTAAGAGTAGGTATGATAAGGTTCATGAGGCTAAGGAGTTAGTGACCTCAGTCACAACCAGTTAAGAAGTAAGCCAGTATCTGAGACTTGACCCCTGCAATCACACATGTACTTACAATGTGCAAAATAACCACGCTGGAGTTGTTTAGCATTTTGTATTATGTGTTCGCAATTATTGAATGTACTCACTAATTGATAAGTACACAAAAATACAGTGAAAATTGTACAATATTATTTAATGCTCCATTATTTAACCAGCAACTTGGGTTATGTAGCTTCCCATATGCTTGACAGTACAGTATCAGTTTCAGTTTAATGAAACAAATATTAAAAACCTATGTCCATGTTGCGGCCCCTGCCAAACTAGCGGTTAAATAGTTAACCTGCCGGCCGGCAGTACCACTGGGTGCGTCATCAAACCCAATGTGGGGGCTGCTGAGCCGGCCTTAGAGCAGTAAGAGCCTGAGTGCATCACGGTACACACCTAAGCAGTAGGTACCTGACCACCGAAGGGTACACGTCTACTGGCTTTAGTAACAGTATGTACCAGAGCGCCTCGCTGTACATACCTAAGCAGTAGGTACCTGACCACCGAAGGGTACACGTCTACTGGCTTTAGTAACAGTATGTACCAGAGCGCCTCGCTGTACACACCTAAGCAGTAGGTACCTGACCACCGAAGGGTACACGTCTACTGGCTTTAGAAATATTATGTACCTGAGCGCCTCGCTGTACACACCTAAGCAGTAGGTACCTGACCACCGAAGGGTACACGTCTACTGGCTTCAACATTAAGTACCTGAACTCCTCAGGGTACACGTCTATGCAGTAGGTACCTGACCACCGAATCGTACCTATCTACTGGCGTTAGAAGAACCGCTCACCGCAGCTCACTGAGTCTGTTGGCCTCAGTTACTTGACGGCCGCATTCAGTGAGCTTGCAGCATGGTGTTCGGCTAGCGGTGTGTCAACCGCCTTTGGAGAGGATTTACTGGACTACCGGTGATGTCTGTGGACTCACCGTCTACGTTGATCAACTGTGGGCCGGAGTCGTCAGATGCTGTTTAGTGGGACATTACATGAAGAAAAGGTTGGAGTGTTACACTGAACTGGGCCAGGACCGTAGTGTGACACTGAGGGACGTACGATGGAGTGGAACACTGAGATATGCACAGGACCGTAGTGGAACACTGAGATGAAAAGGGTGTCGTGGGACACTGAAGATGGCCTGGTTGTAGTGTACACTGAACAGTGTCGTGTGACTGACTTCGTGTCGTGAGAGGCAGTTGATTGTAATTTATTATTATAAAAATGTTATTTATAATTTATTGTTTTAGCATAGAGATATATATATATAGTGACAGTAGTGTCAAGAGTTGTACCCTGTGTAGGGTTATTAATTATATTTTAGTAAAATGCTGATTATAATTTATTATAGTAACATGTACATATTATTATTATATCATAGTTCAAATACCTCTAGACCAAAGATAGTTGATTTTTATATATTAAAGATTAATTTATTAATGTGTGTATTTATGTATCCCGAACTCTTTATTACAAAAGAAGTAAATCTTAATACCATCGTCTTTTAAAAATTACTTTTTTGTAATATATGGGGGCCTGTCCGGGATGATAATGATTATCTAGAATGATTTCTGGACGATCATATCCGGGATGACGGTTCGGGATACATATTACATTGATCTTTGTGTGTCGGTCCTTTTGTGGTGGGGGTGTTGCGGCCCCTGCCAAACTAGCGGTTAAATAGTTAACCTGCCGGCCGGCAGTACCACTGGGTGCGTCATCAAACCCAATGTGGGGGCTGCTGAGCCGGCCTTAGAGCAGTAAGAGCCTGAGTGCATCACGGTACACACCTAAGCAGTAGGTACCTGACCACCGAAGGGTACACGTCTACTGGCTTTAGTAACAGTATGTACCAGAGCGCCTCGCTGTACATACCTAAGCAGTAGGTACCTGACCACCGAAGGGTACACGTCTACTGGCTTTAGTAACAGTATGTACCAGAGCGCCTCGCTGTACACACCTAAGCAGTAGGTACCTGACCACCGAAGGGTACACGTCTACTGGCTTTAGAAATATTATGTACCTGAGCGCCTCGCTGTACACACCTAAGCAGTAGGTACCTGACCACCGAAGGGTACACGTCTACTGGCTTCAACATTAAGTACCTGAACTCCTCAGGGTACACGTCTATGCAGTAGGTACCTGACCACCGAATCGTACCTATCTACTGGCGTTAGAAGAACCGCTCACCGCAGCTCACTGAGTCTGTTGGCCTCAGTTACTTGACGGCCGCATTCAGTGAGCTTGCAGCATGGTGTTCGGCTAGCGGTGTGTCAACCGCCTTTGGAGAGGATTTACTGGACTACCGGTGATGTCTGTGGACTCACCGTCTACGTTGATCAACTGTGGGCCGGAGTCGTCAGATGCTGTTTAGTGGGACATTACATGAAGAAAAGGTTGGAGTGTTACACTGAACTGGGCCAGGACCGTAGTGTGACACTGAGGGACGTACGATGGAGTGGAACACTGAGATATGCACAGGACCGTAGTGGAACACTGAGATGAAAAGGGTGTCGTGGGACACTGAAGATGGCCTGGTTGTAGTGTACACTGAACAGTGTCGTGTGACTGACTTCGTGTCGTGAGAGGCAGTTGATTGTAATTTATTATTATAAAAATGTTATTTATAATTTATTGTTTTAGCATAGAGATATATATATATAGTGACAGTAGTGTCAAGAGTTGTACCCTGTGTAGGGTTATTAATTATATTTTAGTAAAATGCTGATTATAATTTATTATAGTAACATGTACATATTATTATTATATCATAGTTCAAATACCTCTAGACCAAAGATAGTTGATTTTTATATATTAAAGATTAATTTATTAATGTGTGTATTTATGTATCCCGAACTCTTTATTACAAAAGAAGTAAATCTTAATACCATCGTCTTTTAAAAATTACTTTTTTGTAATAGTCCATGAGACTGGTGATGTGTTGTATCTGGGATTAATACCTCACAGCTTCAAGTCATCATTTCCTGTGAATTGACTTCATCCAGTTAGCTTCCAGAGCAGAAATTGGTGCAAAAGGATGTTTAAAAGTAAAAAAAAAAATTATTCATTGAAAATACATAATCTTTAATGCAGTGTTGTAATACTGTACTAATAATTATTAGGCAAATTTGTTAGAAAGCTGTGCACATGAGAAAACATTTTGTAAGAAAAATAAGTTACATTGCACTGGCTTGAACAGTTCATGAATAACCCACAATTTGGAAAGAATACTTTAGATGATATTTCAGTCCTTCCTTTACTGTTATTGAATTGTGATTGTCTTGATAATGGTAATTCATGCAAAAATAATTGACTTATAAAATCTCCATGAGTAAATGTAAATCACTCCATAAAGTGTATTATTTTTATGAGGGGATGAGTTCCAGTTTACAGTCTGCCATATTAATTGTCTTAACTTCTGTGGTCTTTGATGAATGAGTGAATGTTAAGAGAATTCAGTGGTGGAATGCTTATTGTCTCAGGCTGGTAATTTAGTGATCCAAAATTAAAATGTTCACTGAAAATCAGTACTGTATTATTTAATAATTTAAGGTAGTTAGTGCACTATAGTCAGGACACCAACTTAAAGTGAGTACTGTACTCAGGTGAAAAGATTCAGGCTACTGAAGGAAACATAACTTCTTCTAATGATAGTAACCTAAGACCAGCAACATTGCCCTATTAGGAATCTAATTTATTGAAAAGGCTAAATGTTAGAAACCTGTGTGATATATCTGTAATCAGTTTTGAGAGTTTTTCTATTCTTGTAGCCCAACATGAGTGCAAGCATCCCTGATCAGCCAGGCTATTGCTGTCCACAGCCTGCAGACATGTACGTAAGGGCAGGGCAACCACGTTGTAATATCTCGTAGGCTTGTAGGCCACAGGCAGCTATAACGTGATTGAGCAGGCTTTTAACAGGGAAATCTGGCTTCACAGTAGCTTGCAAGAGTAATACCCTTGAAACTGGCCATAGTTATATCACAGGCAAGCCTGCATGAGGTCCCTAAGTTGATGATTAATGTGTTTTTCTTGGTGCATTTTAGGTTGTGCCAAAGATATTTGCCCTTCAGGCCAAGTCTATAAAAGTTCCACTGACCTAGAATGTGTACCTAAAGCTGACTGTGAAAAGAAGTGCATGGAAATTGAAGGAAAAGTATACTTGGAAGGTGATGTTATATCTCAAGATGATTGCCACACTTGGTAAGTTATAATAAATCCTAATGAAGTGAGTACAACTTGACTTTATGTATAAAATCAGTGTACACTTGGATTCTGAGATATCTGGAATCCCTTAAATTTTATAAAACATGGATCACATTACACAAATAACCCACACATAGAGAGGAGCTTACGACGACGTTTCGGTCTCCTGTGTGCAGGTTATTTGTGTATTGTTCCAGTCATGGTATTTTGCCTTTTTGTTCTTTATGGATCACATTTTTTTAATTCAATCCTGAAATTTGGATTTTTAGAGCAGGTAGATGATGTCAGGGATGTGCACTATGCTTGTGTCAATCATTGTGTCCCAGGCCTGTGAAATTCAGTTATTGTCCTCATCTATAATAGACTTCATCCTTGATGGCATTGGCCCTTGCCAACTCATCAGTTTTATCTTTCATTTGTAGAGTAATGTGTAAGGGAATCCACAGAAGGTGGATTGTGGTAGTTTTTCATCATCTTGTGCTAGGCTGGGTCACCACTTGGGAAAGGCCCGGACCGGGAGAATACCGGCGAATCTTTAATAATAATAATAATCTTGTGCTACCTATGGTTGGTTCCATGGAGTTTTGAGTATTTAGTGATAGCAATGGAGGCACTTATAACTGAGGTTCAAGACTGAATGTATGAGCATGTTTGTGTGAAAGAAATGTAGCAAGTAATTCAGTTGGGAGAGTACTAGGAACTGCCTAGTATGGGCCAGTGGGCCTGTTACAGTGTTCCTCCTTTTTTATTTTTTTGTGTATTCTAAGAACATAAGAACATAAGAATGTAGGAACACTGCAGAAGGCCTACTGGCCCATACGAGGCAGGTCCTTATAATTGAGGTCTTGTTTTGGTTTCGCAATTCCTGTTGCGAATTTGAGGCCTAAGCTGAGGGCTTCAGTTTCTGTGGTTGACAGTGGACGAGATGAAAGATTTTGAATAATTTCAGGTCTTCCTAAACTTTTCCAATTACTATTATCGCAGAGTGTTTGTAGTTTTCTAGTAAGTCTGATCTTCTGTTGAACATTCGCTGTGGTAACTCTGCTGCGAATGATTTCGGCGGTGCGTCTGTTCATGTTGCCCCGGAGTGTTGTGCCTAGTGTTCTGGCTTGGAGAAAAGCTTCCTTTGTAGCATTGTTTAAGTCGTCTGTACACTCTTCAAGGTAGGTCCGAGCTGTAGCAGAGAAAGGTGGTTTGATGTTGGCTGCACTATCTCGGTAGGAGTCATTACTCTATTTATTGATAACACTCAGCTGTACTAGTGAGTTAGCAGAGGGAGGTGTCAGTGTATTAAGTTTATGTGTGAGAGAGAGCAAGAGTGCTTTTTGACTAGTGCATCGCTATAACTTCCAGCTTGGATTGTGATTTAATTAACTTCTTAGGGAAATAGGCAGAAATACTGAATTGGAAAAGGATAATTTTGTGTGGTACAAGTAAGTACTGCTGTTGTCTTTCAAGGTATATACCATATTTTGCAGCTTATTAGATGCATTTTTTTCCATAAAATGTCTCCAAACACCACCCTGCATTCTATAAACTGAAGGTCAGTGACAGGAGCTATAAGTTTAGGGTATGGAGTGGGCTGTAGCTCTCCCAGTTATGTCCAATGCTGAGCCACTGAAACTAAAACAAGTCTTATAAGCCACGAAATGTGGTATGTATACAGCCTCTCCTCACTTAGTGACGTACTTGTTTACCGACGACTCGGACTTACGACAGGCTCTCTGACCAGTATGCATACCTAAATAATGTATATTAGAGCTGATTTCCTCTATTTTGTTTATTACAATATACAATACACTACTGTATAAATATTTAAAAATATACCAGAAATGTTATAAGTGGTGCAAAAGTGACATTAAAACAATATCAAAGATGGTTGACACAAGCCCACTACCATTATAGTATGCTCCTCACTTAGCGACGAATTTGTTTACCAACGTGGTATTAGGAACGGAACTCCATTGTTAAGTGAGGAGAGGCTATATTGTATATAACATACAGTGATAGGTTCCTTCCTTCTGATGTCCATCCCTAGCTTCATTTCCTTCTTTAACACTAGCAGTTGCTTCCTTTCAATTTCATAATCTTGCATTTCTTAGTGCTGAACTCGACTATTCTTTTGAAGCTTATTTGTGCCCTCCTGCAGGGTTTTCAAATCCTCTTCCAATTCTATTATTCTCATAGGTTTTGCATCATCTGCCAAACATCATCACAAAGAAATTTATCTATTCAGGTAGGTCATTCATGTACAGGATAAAAAAAATAGTACTGGACACAGGTACTAATCCTTGACTAACTCAACTTATATTTTCCCTCTATCTCAATGTCTCTTCTGTCATTGTGAACATAACTCATGTTTGTCAGCCACTTTACTGTCTTATATATTAGAGTACTCTTCTAGTTATCCTAATATCATAAGGATACAAGGTAGTGTAAGCCGGTACTACATAAGAAGCATCTAACCCTTAAACTGTCCAAACATAGATCTACATTCACATGCTTTGTGCTCCAAAAGTAGATCTATGTTTTTTTACATTTTTCAAATATAACAAAAACAAAATGTAGATCAAAGTTTTTTTACATGCTTTCAAATGTAAAAGAAAAAAAGAAGATCTACGTTTTTTTTACATACTTTCATATGTTGAAAATATGTTTAAGGGTTAAAAACAAAATATAACATGTGCTGTCATTTATTTATTCTTATTGAAATAATGTATAAACCATTAGGAAATGAAATCATGATCATGATAGGTGTTTTTACCTCTAGCCCAGAACCATCTTCAAAAACAAATAATAAATGTGCGTATTATTTCAGTTCCTGTTCACGTAAAAAGAAAATCTGTCGTGGAACTCCTTGTCCAGAGCCGACCTCTACTACCAGTACTCATACCACTCCCCGAGTTACCATACCAATTAGCCTCTTGACTTCTACACCTTCCACTACTATTACTACTGAAGCTGAAGATGGAGAGTGTAGGGACGGATGGACTGAATGGTTCAGTGAGGACAAGCCTATCATCTTCAGACAGAACTCAGACACTGAGAGAGTGCCTCAGAAATTAAAACAAGTGAGTAAATACTATTTAAATTAAAAATATTTTTAAGGGAGATTTAATTGTATAAGTTTGCAAGGTCATATAATTTGTGAGATCAACCACAGAAATCCTTTTTTGACAGTGATTGTATGTGAATGATGGAGAAAGTTTTTTTTTTTTTTTGTGTCACCCTGCCTCGGTGGGAGACTGCCAGCGTGTTGGCAAAAAAAAAAAAAAAACTAATGATAAAAAAATAAAGATTTTATTTCTTTGCAAAGTTACAATTTTGATTTGTTATGTACAAAGAAAGTCACTATCATGCTAGGGCACTTCAGGCAGACTATTTATTAATATTACCTGTGACTTATGTACTTAGGCATTAATTTTCTGTTTGTAATTATAGTACAGTGTAGGTATTACAATTCAGTAATTTAAATAGTACAGTGGACCCTCGGTTATCAGCCGTAATCCATTCCAGAAGGTCAGCCTAAATCCAAAAAGGTCAAAATCCGAAATAATATTTCCCATAAGAATTAATGTAAATACTATTAATCCGTTCCAGACACCCAAAAATATTAAAAAAAAACACATTTTTTAAAGATTAATTATAGTTTTACATACACAAAACAATGAGAACTAAATAAAATGACTAATGAAATGGATAAATGAACATTTAACATCACTTTTACCTTTGTTAAAGACTCTTGTTGGTGCTAATATCTACTCTATGACTTATTTATCTATCGCAGTTCATCGAATATGACATAATAAACAATATTAATAACAGAAACATGATATATACTCTAGACTGAATAAAATATGTCATTATGTATGTGGCTAGTGGTGGTGTGGTTGTTGTTGGGTTTATCTGGGCCACTGACAACATAAGCTATATAGTGGTGTGGCCACCACCACTAAACACACTACTAGTCACACTGAAACACCACTAGTCACACCACTAGTCACACTGAAACAGTGTATGTAATTTATAAATAAGAAATATTGTAAAAAAAAAAAATAATAGAGAATGTAAAGAAATACAGTGGTTATTGTGGAGAATGTAAAGAAATAAAGTAGTTATTGAGATGCTGGCAGAGGTTTAGGGTGGTGGAAGATACGCAGGGCGGCATATGTTGTCAATAACCCTATATACCTCTAATAACATTGGAAGAGTTTTATGTAATCATTTTTCTATCGCTTAATCTGTTAACTTATTTGCTTCATTGTTAATGCTGCACTTTATCGCTGGCTGGTGCTATAGCCATTATTGATTCCTGCTGCTTTAGTATCGTACATATTGTAGAATCACTGAATCACTGAGGAAGGCACATTCTCCCCTCTCTCTCAGCCCTTTACAAAAGGGCTGGCACTAGGAACTTTCTTTGGGGTCATGGTGGCTTATTTCACAGTTGCACTCAATAAACAACCACAAAAAACAATGGATTATAATGAAATGTTTGGATGAATGCCTGGAGTGTTGCTCAGTCACTGAGAGACACAGCAAGACTGACTCACAAACGCAGTAGAGTGGCAGGCGGATGCATCCAATACGGCTGATTTCTGAGTTGACGGCTGAAATCTGGGATAGAATTTCAGCCAAAAAAGCAGCCAAAATCCAAATTGGCTGATATCCAGGACGGCCGATATCGAGGATCCACTGTATTTGTTTTACTAAGTCTTTTAAAAATAAAAAACTGACCAAACAGTATTGTATAAGAATTACAAGAATGGGCATAACTCCAGCCCTCCCAGTGGAAAGTGTTTTAACATAAACTGAACATTGTTTCAGAGCAAAACAGGCAAAGGTTTCTGTGCACGTAGCCAAATGGTAGATATTCTGTGTAGGAGTGTAGGGACCCACCGTCCCCACACAGAGCAAGAAGATGTAACATGCTCACTGGAAGAGGGGTTGCTGTGCCAGGGTCGGAATGATGCTACGGGAGCTGATACTTGCTGGGACTACGAAGTGGCTTTCTTGTGTGACTGCAGTTAGTGTTTTGAGCTTTTTTAATTATTAGTCATATAAGGGTCATCTTAATTGTAATGAAGTTGCACTTCTGGCATAAAAGCTGTTGAATGGATAACAGTGAATGTTTTTCTCTGGGTCATCCTACCTTCGTGGAAAATGGCTAAAGTGGTAAGAATGGATCTTAAATACTGACAACTTCTGTGTCTTGTGTGTCCATCTTTGCCCTTGCATCACACATCAGTTACCAGTTTCATGCTCTCTGCGTATCAACACTGAAAATTTTCATTTGTTAATGTTTTGTTTATTTGTAATTTTTCTTTTATATTTGAGTACGTAGATGTATTTTTTCAGCCTTTTTTCTCCTTCTTGTGTTAGACAAGAAAAACAGGTGCCCTGGCTTAATGACCTTCATGACTTTCGGTGGGGTGCAGACCGTTTAGGTCAATAAGTCTGCATAATAGATTCTCTGCCATACATGGTGTCTTATTAACATGTTCATCTGAAATTAATGTTGTTGAAAAAATTAAAGCATGTTCCTGGGACTAAGTTGCATTTATTTCCAAAAGTAATCACTTGTTTATGCTTTAAAGTAAACTAAATTGAAAGCTGTCAAAATAGTTACAGAATAATTATATTGTTTGCAGGTCGTTCAACTGTTGAAACTTCATCTGCTACCACCCCAGTAACACCAGTCACACCTCCAGTAGTGGTGATACCTTCCATGTGGGTATTCTATGTAAACAGTATATTTTATTTCTTTGGATGTTGCCAAGTGAATTTTTATTGTTCCTCTTTATATCCTTATTGATATAAGTACAGTAGAACCTCTCCTTAACCCTTTCAGGGTCGACAGTCCCTCTCCTAAACTTGCTCTCAGGGTCGAAAAATATTAAAAAAAAAAAATGAAATGATAGTTTTTTTGTGAGTATTATAGGCAAAAAAAAATTTTTTTTGCGATCAATACTTACGGAGATTTGGAGGTGTGAAGTTGACAGAAATTGAACTGCATATGGCAACATCACCAACTGCCAGTCACCTGGTGATAGTTTATTTTGTTTTTTCTACTTTTTTCTTTTATTTTTTAATATTTTATGTTTTCAAGTAACTTTCATGGCCTCTGAGACCAATATAAAGACTATTTGGTATATATTCACTCATTGTATACTACACAATAAAAACACAAACTTTGCTGTCATTATATTGTTTACAAAACATGTTTACACAAACCAACAATAAAAAATGTTGTTTATTACTATTTTTCTATCATATATATACACATATAGAGTCACTGGACAAGTTCCTATAACTACAAGAGGTTCTGAAAGCTTGTAGTTGTGTGTGGGTAAGCTT
The DNA here is from genome assembly GCF_038502225.1 of Cherax quadricarinatus. Classification (NCBI taxonomy): domain Eukaryota; kingdom Metazoa; phylum Arthropoda; class Malacostraca; order Decapoda; family Parastacidae; genus Cherax; species Cherax quadricarinatus. The sequence continues at coordinate 15,293,423 of NC_091335.1, read as the reverse complement.
GTAAATATGCTGAGTCACCAGTGTGTCTTGTGTCACAATGATGCATCATACCACCACTTACTAACCCTCACTGCCTTCCACAGCACATCCCTTCCTCCCCACAAACCTACCTTCTTTCTTTCCTTCCTTCCTTCCTGTCATCTCTTCCTACCTACCTTCCCTCCTTCCTTCCTTGCTTTCTCTCATCTCTTCCTACCTACCTACCTACCTACCTACCTTCCTTCCTTCCTTCCTTCCTTCCTTCCTTCCTTCCTTCCTTCCTTCCTTCCTTCCTTCCTTCCTTCCTTCCTTCCTTCCTTCCTTCCTTTTTTTCTTCATTCAAGTAATTTTATGGCCTCTGAGACCAATATAAGGTATATTGAATGTATATTCACTGAATATATCATTGCTTAGTTAATCTTAAGTTAATTTTAAGCCTGCACACAATGCTCTGCATATAAGAGGCTTTTGGCATGTACACTCAACCACTGTATTTCTTTTGTACAACTATGTATCATGTCCAAATAATAATAAATAAAATAAATAAATTTGTATGCTACACAATGCCAAGTAACACCAGCAGGCATGCGTGAGCGTGTTTGATAGGAGTGAATGGAGACAAATGGTTTTTAATACTTGACGTGCTGTTGGAGTGTGAGCAAAGTAACATTTATGAAGGGGTTCAGGGAAACCGGCAGGCCGGACTTGAGTCCTGGAGATGGGAAGTACAGTGCCTGCACTCTGAAGGAGGGGTGTTAATGTTGCAGTTTAAAAACTGTAGTGTAAAGCACCCTTCTGGCAAGACAGTGATGGAGTGAATGATGGTGAAAGTTTTTCTTTTTCGGGCCACCCTGCTTTGGTGGGAATAGGCCAGTGTGATAATAAAAAAAAAAAATCATTATATTGTTTACAAAACATGTTTACACAAACCAACAATAAAAAAATGTTGTTTATTACTATTTTTCTATCACATATATACACATATAAAGTCACTGGACACTTCCCAGAACTGCTACAGCTTCTGTAAAGCTCGTAGTTGTTGTGTGGGGGTGGACTTGTAAATATGCTGAGTCACCGGTGTAATTAGTGTCACAATAACAAATTCAATTCAATTCAATTCAATTCAATTCAAACTTTATTCTCTATTAGTATTACAATGCTGAGTTTACAGAATTTGGTTATTGTGTGGTTTACATGTAGTAAAATAATAATTACAGAGTGTACCACTAGAACGCCTAGCATGGCTAGGCATTTCGGGCAGACTTATATTAAATCTTAGGTTTAAAATGTTACAGAATTATGAGATAAGTTGGTATTATGGCTAAGTGACTAAATACTAGTTGTGAGTTTAGCAATGTGAATGCTTTTGTTTTGGCACTATACATAGTTTCAGTATTGGAGTATCACAGGCCAACTTTTGACTAGTTAAGATTCATTATTTTGAGATTGAGATTGATATTTCTGTTTATGGTCAAATGGGTGAGTGAGTGTAAGTCTGAACCACCAGGTGGTATTTGTATTATTAGTTGACAGGGTGTATTAGGGAGATAAGATGTTTTCTGATGGTAGTTTTGATGGTGATGAATGTGTCTGCAGTTTTGGAATTTTCAGGTAGGGTGTTCCAGATTTTAGGGCCTTTGACATACATTGAATTTTTGTAAAGGTTTAGTCGGACACGGGGAATGTCATAGAGATGTTTGTGTCTGGTGTTGTGCCTGTGGGTTCTGTCACAACTCTCAAGAAAGTGTTTTAGGTCAAGGTTAATATTGGAATTTAAGGTCCTGTAGATGTAGATTGCACAGTAGTAAGTGTGGATATACTGAACAGGGAGTAAGTTTAGATCTATGAAGAGTGGGGGGGTGTGTTGCCAGGGATGGGATTTAGTGATTATTCTTACTGCGGCTTTTTGTTGGGTTATTATTGGCTTTAGGTGTGTTGCTGCAGTTGAACCCCAAGCACAGATAGCATAGGTGAGGTATGGATATATAAATGAGTGGTATAGTGTGGAAGGGCAGTTTGCGGCACGTAATATCGTATCTTGGAGAGGATCCCAACCGTTTTGGATACTTTTTTGGTTATGTGTTGGATATGGGTGCTGAAGTTCAGGTTGTTGTCGAGGTATAGGCCTAGGAATTTGCCCTCATTATGCCTGGTAATTAGAGTGTTGTCGATCTTAATGTTAATTTGCGCATCTGCTCTGCTACCAAACATAATGTAGTAGGTTTTGTCAACGTTAAGCGTAAGTTTATTGGCTGTCATCCAAGTCGATAACACCATCACTCACCATGCTCTCTGCCTGTCAACTTCCTCCCCCCACCCCACCAACCCACATGGAAATAAGTCAGTCTGAATATTTTGGGTTATCTTAGGTTGATGGTCTCCTTACTTCCTTCCCTCCTTCCTTCCTTCCTTCCTTCCTTCCCTCCTTCCTTCCTTCCTTCCTTCCCTCCTTCCTTCCCTCCTTCCTTCTCTCTTTCCTTCTCTCCTTCCTTCTCTCCTTCCTTCCTCTCATCTCTTCCTTCCTTCCTTCCTTCCTCTCATCAATCATTCAATCAATCAAGTTTATTCTCTATAAGGATTACAATCCGGGGTTTACAGATTTTGAATATTGTGTGGTTTACATGTTTTGAAATACTAATTACAGAGGGGGCCACTAGGACACCTAGCATGGCTAGGCATTTCGGGCAGACTTAGATTAATTCTAAACTTTAAATTATTGCAGATTATGGTATTAAGGCTAAGTGACTACATTATAGTTTGTAAGTTTAGTAATGGGAATGCTTTTGTTTTGGCACAATACATAGTGTCTATATTGGAGTATCATAGGCAAACTTATGACTAGTTAGGATTCATTATTTTAAGATTAAGATTTGTATTTCTGTGTTTATAGTCAATGGGTGAGTGAGTGTAATTGTGAACTACCAGGTGGTTTACATGTAGTTAGTTGACGGGGTGTATCTGGGAGATAAGATGTTTTCTAACTGTAGTTTTGAAAGTGATGAATGTGTCTGCAGTTCTAGAGTTTTCAGGTAGGGTGTTCCAGATTTTAGGCCCTTTGACACACATTGAATTTTTGTAATGGTTTAGTCAGACATGGGGAATGTCATAGAGATGTTTGTGTCTTGTGTTATGCCTGTGGGTCCTGTCACAACTATCAAGAAAGCATTTTAGGTCAAGGTTAATATTGGAATTTAAGGTCCTGTAGATGTAGACTGCACAGTAGTGTGGATGTTCTGAACAGGGAGTAAGTTTAGATCTATGAAGACTGGGGGGGGGGGTGTTGCCAGGGATGGGATTTAGTGATTATTCTTACTGCGGCTTTTTGTTGGGTTATTATTGGCTTTAGATGTGTTGCTGCAGTTGATCCCCAAGCACAAATAGCATAGGTGAGGTATGGATAAATGAGTGAATGGTATAGTGTGAGAAGGGCAGTTTGCGGCACATAATATCGTATCCTGGAGAGGATCCCCACCGTTTTGGATACTTTTTTTGTTATGTGTTGGATATGGGTGCTGAAATTTAGGTTGTTGTTGAGGTATAGACCTAGGAATTTGCCCTCATTATGTCTGGCAATTAGAGGTGTTGACGATCTTAATGTTAAGTTGCGCAACACCTGCTCTGCTACCAAACACAATGTAGTAGGTTTTGTCAGTGTTAAGTGTAAGTTTATTGGCTGTCATCCAAGTTAGAATTTTGAGCAGCTCCTCGTTGAAAATGGTGTTGAGGGTGGCAAGATTAGGGTGGGAGATGGCGTAAGTCGTGTCGTCAGCAAAGAGAATGGGTTTCAGGTGTTGGGATACGTTTGGAAGATCATAAATATAAATGAGGAAGAGCAGGGTACCAAGGACACTTCCCTGCGGAACTCCAGTATCAAGTGGCCGTGTTGATGAGGCTGTGTCTTTAATGGTGACATACTGATACCTGTTAGTAAGGTAGGATTTGAAATATGCAAGCGCATGGCCTCTTATACCATAATGGTCAAGTTTGTGGAGTAGAATGCCGTGGTCTACTGTGTCAAACACTTTTCTTAGGTCAATAAAAATTTCTAGCAGATATTCCTTATTTTCCAATGCTGTGTAAAGCAGGTCTAGCATTTTTACAATTGCATCATTAGTGCTTTTATTTTTCCTGAATCCAAATTGGCAGGGGTTGAGTATGTTTTGTGACATTATAAATGAATATAGTCTCTTGTGTACGAGTTTCTCGAAGATTTTGGATAGCAATGGTAAGTTTGATATTGGCCTATACTAGTTGTTTACATCTGTAGGGTCACCACCTTTATGTATTGGTGTAACCCTTGCTGTCTTGAATAGCGTCGGAAAAGTGCTAGTTTCTAGTGACTTGTTAAAAAGTAATGTAATAGCATGCGAAAGGACATGGGCCGCTCGCTTGTATAATAATGGTGGGACATGAGACAGATTCCCTGAGTTATTTTTGAGTGACTTTATAATCGCGGTGACTTCCATGGGCTCAGTTGGTACAAGATAGAGGGAATTTCGAAAATTCCCATCTAGGTAGTCCCCGGCACAGGCGTTGGTACGTGGGATTTTACTGCCGAGATCAGATCCTATGATCCTTCGTCTCTTTCTTCCTACCTTCCTTTCTTCCTTCCTTCAGGTTTCCTGGGCATTGCTTTCGGTCACAAACTCCTCAAAACCGTGAAATTCATCTTCACTGACACTTCCATCTGTGTTTGAACTGTCACTTGGGAACAAAAGATCCCCAATTAGCCGAGGAGTGAGGAGTTTCTTAGCACTAGACATGGTGAACAAGGTGTAATAAAATGGCTTTCCCACAATGCACCACTGGATCCCCGATTTTTTTTGTACCGCGCACACTGACCATGGAGACCCATTCTCTCACTTCTATGCATACCAACTGTTTCCCGCTTAGTTTGAGGCCGGTAGAATTTACACGTACTAGTATGGCACCAGTCCTGGCATGTAAGCCATACTAGTATGGCACCAACCCTGAAAGGGTTAATGGACTAAGAGGGGGAAAGAGGTGTATGACATTGCTGACCATTGAAATAATTTTTTTTATGATTGTCCATTTGTTTTCTGAACTATTGTAACCTGTAATACAGTGCTGTACTGTATAGTAATTTGTCATTTTTTTTCTTTTATTAACACATCAGCTGATTCTCACCAAGGCAGGGTGGCCCAAAAAAGAAAAATTGTCATCGTCATTCGCTCTATCACTGTCTTGCTAGAGGGGTGCTTTACATTACAGTTTATAAAACTGCAACATTAACACCCTTCCTTATGTAATTTAATATACTGTGATAAATAAACAAATAAATAAATTTTATTTCTATGAAGTGGAGTATAATATATTATGCAATTAAGGTGATTGACATACAGTAGGACTCCCGTATCCACAGGGAGTACTTTCCAATGACCTGCCGTGGATATCGAAACTGTAGATAGTAGCAAACCCTCTATATAAGTCTTATACATACCTATTATAAAGTTTAATTGATAAATTATGCACAATAAGTGGAGAATTAATACTTTTTCAGTGATAGGAAGCACCGGTAGCCCGGTGGCCTGGTGACTAAAGCTCCCGCTTCACACACGGAGGGCCCGGGTTCGATTCCCGGCGGGTGGAAACATTTCGACACGTTTCCTTACACCTGTTGTCCTGTTCACCTAGCAGCAAATAGGTACCTGGGTGTTAGTCTACTGGTGTGGGTTGCATCCTGGGGGACAAGATTAAGGACCCCAATGGAAATAAGTTAGACAGTCCTCGATGACGCACTGACTTTCTTGGGTTATCCTGGGTGGCTAACCCTCCGGGGTTAAAAATCCGAACGAAATCTTATCTTATTATGCAAAATTATGAGGTATATTTGGGCCACAGTAAACTGTAGATACCGAATCAGTGGATATGGGGATTTTACTGTATGTAACTACTTTATAGAAGGCCCCCCTTGTTATGTAACAAACTCAGCATAACATTTCAGAAAGCATGAGTGAATTGATGCTTGGGTAGTGGGTGTTAAAGGTGAGAGGTGGGTGGTTATGAGTGTGAATATGGGTGGGTGCATGAGAGAGGGTGAGTTTGAGGGATTGGTATGAGATGGGTGCGAGGATGAGTAGGTGGGTGCATGAGAGAGGGTGGGCTTTAGAGGGTGTATGTTTGTGTGACTCTGGGTGGTATGTGAGAGGGTGGGTGGATACATGGGTATGAGGATGGGTTGGTAGGTGGATAAATGTGAGAGGGTATGTGGATATGAGGGTGGATGGTTAGAAGAGTGAATAAGAGAGGGTGGGTGAATGGGTAAGTGACTGTGGGGGGGAGATGGGGAGGTGTGGGCAGGTGTGAGTGTGTGAAGGTAATGGAGACAGATGAATGAACTGGAACATCTCTCCTCGGCTCCCACACCTGCCCACCCACTAACCCACTCACCTGCCCACCTCCCTGCCTTACTAACAACACCCCTCCACCCATCCTCCCCTGCCACTTAATAACTAATGTAGTGTAAATAATAAATCTACAGTACAAATCATTGACAATATATATAAAAAAGTTTTGAGCTCTATACATGGAAAGAGGGAAGAAGTGAAGGATGGAGAGGCCTCACTCCTCAGCTTTCAGTCAACACTTCCTCTTCCCTTCCTTTCCTCCTGTCTCACCAAGGGCTGGCTCCATCATTGACTCATGGCTATCCAGCCACCAACCCACCCTCCTGTCCTCCTCCAGCCTGTCAGTCACTAACAGCTAACACAACGTAAATAATAATTCTTTAGTGCTTTATCAGTTTTTACCAAATTACTGTAAGCATTTTACACATACAAGGTACATACACAAAGTATGGATGCATTTGTTAAAAAATTAACTGAGATATAAAATATTTATTAGTCATCATTAATAAAAACCATGCTAATAGACAAAATCTGGAATTACAGACCTATTCTATTTTGTCTTGGTACTTTTGTTTGTCTGGGAAATTTTTTTTGTTTGTAATTGCCAAAAACCATTAATAAGAGGTTTTACTGTACACGTTTCTTAGTAGTGCTTCGTATAACCTGCCATGTATTGAGAGTGAAATTTTTATTTCCAAAAAAGCTGAAGTGATTAAAAAAAATAAGTGGCACGAATTATAAGCCTAATGTCTACACATTCCCTACTCTTCCTAAAGCCTCCTTGTTCATTTGCAATCCTACTCTCCATCTTGCCCTTAATTCTTTCAATATTAACTCTACCATGACACTTTACATGGTATACTCAACAGACTTATTTCCCTATAATTTTTATACTGTTTTGGCCCCCTTTCCTTTTTTTACAAAAGAACTATGTACACTCTCTCCCAATCCCTAGGCACCTTTTCCTGTTTTATCTATTTATTGAACAAAAATATCAACCACTCTAAAACTATATCCCCACCTGCTTTTAACATTTCTGTCTTGATTCCATCAATCCCAGTTGCTTTACCCCCTTTCATTTTACCCACTGCCTCATACACCTCCACCACTCTCATATATGTCTGTTATATTTTTTTCTTGTTAGTATTATTCCCAATTTAAGTCTGCCCAAAATTCTATGTATAACAATGGGCTTTTCTTTTTTAAGAAATATACACTGTTAACCTGCTCTTGTAACTCTAATATATCTTCTTGGGAAGTAAATCTAGCACATTTATGGAATATATTGGATGACAGAGAAAGTGAGAGAGGTGAATTATAGTTTGAAGATGTTTAAGAGAATTACTTGCTTTGAACATCTGGAGAATAACCAGTAATAGGTTATTAAAGATGATATGCAAGAGAATATTACAGTGGTTAGGGTGTTTGGTAGCTAGCCTATTTCACAGGAAAGGAAAGTGAAGGTTTCTTAAGGGATAGGTCAATAGCATAATGGGTATAGTACTGTATGCCAGATCATAGATAAGACACTCTGCTGGCTTGTCTGTCATAACCAGTCTGATGAAGAAGAGTTTTGTGAGGAATGATTTATAATACATTGAGATAATTAGATAGAAAATATCTGAAAATATGCACAGATCAACAATAAAAGTTGCAGTGTAATAATAGCTGAAGAAAAAGAATGATCAGGGAGATGTGACATTTTGCTATAATTTACCTCCTGCTATGTAATTACAAATAATAATATGTGTGTTCATTTATACATCTATGATAAATCTGAGGAAAAGTTGAATTGGGTATGGAAGTATCTAAGACCAACTATTTGGTAAACTAAAATGGTCAACTTTCCCAGTCCACCAGAGGTTCAGCCCAAACCAATGACTTGTGATGAAGAAGGATGGAGTGAGTGGTACAACGTACACGTCCCTGATCGAGATGGTGAATTTGAGTCTTTGTCAGAGATTCGTAAGGTACGTTTACAGGGAAAGTTAGGAAGTACATTTTACAAACACTTTTCATTTAATTGCATTAAATATAGAGGCAAATTTGAAAAGGCATTCATGATTAATAGCACTCATTTTATAGCTCAGATTGGGGCATGTGTATTCCGTCCTCTCTTCCTAATATCAGTGTACTTTTGTACACAATTGAAGGAAGTAGGGAAAAACAATTTTGGCATTTTGAGCACTTTTTTTTGATGTTCTCAAATTTAGATGACTTTTTCTTAATGTTAGTGTTTGTTTGTTAAGGTAAGGTTAATATAAATTAAACATTTTTGAAAGATACCCAAAAAAAAAAAAAAAAAATAGGAAACTAGGGAGTATGTTTTTGTAGTAACAGTTACTGGATAAACATTAAGAGAATGTATGATGAGAGTGAAACCTGGAGAAGCAACACTGTCTTCACTGGTAAATATTGACTATTGCAGCTTGAATATACAGTGGACCCCCGGTTAACGATTTTAATCCGTGCAAGAGGGGTAATTGTTATGCGAAATAATCGTTATGTGAATGAATTTTCCCCATAAGAAATAATGGAAATAAAATTAATCCGTGCAAGACACCCAAAAGTATGAAAAAAAAAAATTTTACTACATGAAATATACATTTTCCCACACACAAAGAGAAGGATACATGCACAATAGTAGAGTAGTACATGCACAGTATATATTGTGCATGTACTAGTCTACTAAATGAAGAATAAATGACACTTACCTTTATTGAAGATGCAGCAATGACTGATGAGACACTGTGTCCTGGGAGTGCCTTTTCCTCCTGAGTACTGTAGGTCCTGTTTGGCATTTTCTTCCAGAACAGGCCTTATCACACTGTGTATGCCACTACGATTCTTAAATCTCTCAAACCAACCTTTGCTGGCTTTAAATTCACCAATATGAGCACTAGTTCCAGGCATTTTTTCCTGTTCACCTGGGTGTTAGTCGACTTGTGTGGGTTGCATCCTGGGAGACAAGATTAAGGACCCCAATGGAAATAAGTTAGACAGTCTTCGATGACACTGACTTTTTTGGGTTATCCTGGGTGGCAAATCCTCTGGGGTTAATTGTTTCTTGGTATTCTCAATAAGCCACACCAACAACGGTGCTACAGCAGCAGCAGCAGCTGACAGTGCAGCAGCAGCAGCAGCTGACAGTGCAGCAGCAGCAGCAGCTGTACCACCAATAGTAGCGATGGTTGATTGGGGTTTATTATACAACCTGGCCAGCTCGGAGACATGCACTCCACTTTCATACTTATCAATGATCTTTTTCTTCATCTCTATTGTAATTCTCACCCTTATTGCTGTAGGGTTGGCACTAGAAGCTTTCTTGGGGCCCATGGTCACTTATTTTCCAGAAAAAGCACCGAAAACACTGTAATAATACGAAATATTCCGATTGTATGCTTGGATGTTACCGCGGAGGCTGGCTGGTAAACAATGCCACCGGCGGAACATGTGAGCGTGGCTCAGGCCGCACATTGGACGCGTCTCGGACGAAAATCGGTAAGCGGGTTTTTAAGCGGTATGTGAGGCAAAATTTTTGCGATTAAAGTAAGCGGTATGCGAAATAATCGCTATGTGATGCCATCGTTATGCGGGGGTCCACTGTATACAGTACAGCACAGCAGGAATTTGCTAGTCTGCAAAATAGGCTGTTGTGCAAGAATGGTATATAATACCGACAAGATGAAATTAAGACACAGGTGCAACCCAGATGTTGCACCTATGTCTTAATTTCAAAATAGGCTGTTATTAGTCAACAAGCTTTGCTTTCTGGGTGTCTTATTCATTTTTTTAGTGGCTTCTTCCAGAGTTTTTACAATGCTACTAGTTATTAAGACAGGCCTGTAGCTTAAAAAGTACAGTGGAACCTTGGTTTACAAGTGCCCCACCATACGAGTTTTTCTGGATACAAGCAGTCGCTCAGTTGATTTTTTGTTTCTGGATACGAGCAAAGATTCAGAATGCGAGCTACCCCCTCAAACAACTTTTATTTAGACCTCCAGATCTTACAAAAGTAAAAATGAATATATAATTGTAGTTCATTGTTGTGATGTATTATGTTGTTTTTTCTGCTTAAGACTATAACTGCAACAGAAATAATAGTATTTCTTACCTTAAGTTGTGGGTGCTGGTGTTTGTCAATGACTGTATAGAGAGTGGAGAGTTATGCTGTGGCCCTACTGGGCTGAGGTGGATGGTAGAGGTTCTGGTACTGAAGTCGATGGTTGTACTGGAGTGTGCTTAAATTCTGTAATGGATTTCTGTTCTATTTTACCCTGCAGTACATTATACAACTGATGGTAAGGCATCAGTGGCTCTAGACACCGTTTCAGGGTCCTCTTCAGTGAAAAAGTCTAACTTTAAGTCATTCAGTAAGTCAGTCAAGTCAGTAAGTCAGTCAGTCAAGTCAGTCAGTCAAGTCACTAAATCATTCAATCAAGTCAGTCAGTCAAGTCAGTACATCAGTCAGTCAAGTCAGTAAGTCAGTCAGTGAAGTCAGTCAGTGAAGTCTGTAAGTCAGTCAGTTAAGTCAGTCAGTCAAGTCAGTAAGTTATTCAGTCAAGTCAGTCAGTGATTCAGTCAAGTCAGTAAGTCATTCAGCAACACTGGTATGCCTACTGGGTGTCATGATTGCTTGGTAGATACAAGATATGGTAATTAAAAGATCAAAACACATTTCACAAACACAGCTGGCCTGTAGGAGAGAAGTGGAACTAAACATGTAAGCTGGGATGGTGATATCGGGGGATGGCAGGGGATGGCGGGAGGTCTTCCCTGCTGACCCGCAACGAGGCGGCCACTTGAGGTAGGGAATGGCTGCCACCACTTGCCACATAATGACATATTTAATTTGTTGTTCATTACCTGTGAATATAAAAGAAACACTGTCTGTTTATAAATTCAAGTCTCTTCTCAAAAATCACTTACTCACCCACAACTAAATAAATACTGAATAATTGTATCTCATAAATTTTATCTCGTAAATGTTTCTCATTATTGTATCTCATAAATGTCTAACCTGTGACCCAATCAAACTTTATTTTTTAATTACATTACCTAACAGAATACTCCAATCTACCGAATGCTCAGCAACACAGTAAATAACCATATGACCTGTCTTTGTAATACTCATTTGTGCTAAATTGTTGTCTGTTTACAATAATGTATTTACCACTGAATATATCATTGCTTAGTTAATCTTAAGTTAATTTTAAGCCTGCCCATTATGCTCTGCATACAAGGGGCTTTGGCATGTTGCACTGTAATAACTTTGTACTTCACTGTATCATGCTCAAATTAATAAATAAATAAATAAATTCTAGAGTATATATCAGGTTTCTATGTTATTTATATTGTTTATTATGTCATAATAGATGAATTGTGATAGATAAATAACCCATAGAGTTGATATTAGCATCATATCCTTGCTTCCTGAGAGCAGGAATTCCTGTGGAACAGATTAATGGCATTTCTGTTAATATAAATGAGGAAAAGTGACTCAGCATACAAGCAGATCGAGATACGAGCAAGGTCACAGAATGGATTAAATTCGTAAGCTGAGGTGCCACTGTACGGATTTCCAATTCACTTCTTGAATATCAACACAGTGTCTACTGGTTTATATTCATGTAATAAAATCCAAAAAAATTTCCAGAGTAGATTGTATAGTCCTGCACACGAGGTTGCACATGGACCCACATTTTGCTTTGTGAATTTTTCCAGGTGAATTTAGAATTATAACAATTTTCATTTCAATAGCTTTTGCAGGTGATTACCTATTTATGTAGCAACAAGAGCAGAGCTAGGTTCACGGTGTTCTACCCTCAATATTTAGTCTGCCTTAAAGTTTGTTTTGAAGTTTCCAGTGGTTGTAAATCTTAATGCCATGTATTGTAAATTGTTCCAGCTTTCTAAAACTCTCTTTGCAAAGAAATGTTTTTTGACTTAAATTTGTTTGTGAAGAAATATTTTTTTTTGACAAATAAGTTTATTACTCACTGGCTGAATAATTTCTTATATGTTCTGCACTGCAGTTAAGAGATATTAAAGTTATTGCTCTTAAAGTATACATGATGTTAGACTTCCTAAAGAAGTGATTGGGGTTTACATAGTCAAGATTATTCAGTTTCTTGTATGTTGCTATGAGCTGGTTCTGTTTTGGCATGTTTGAAGGGATGTCAGTCCTCTTACTCACTACCAACTGGTAAGTTGGATGACAAATTTCTGGAATGATATCTGGTGCTCTTCATTGATTATCTCTTGATTTTCTATGTTAGCTTTTGTTTTCATTGCTTATTATATTCCTTGGTTGAATATTTACTTTAATGGGAAAATATAGTTTTAATATATTGTAGCTCTAAGTGGGATCCACACTGTTTTCTTGTCTCCTTTATTTAATAATTAGATACAAAATATGTAGTTATAGAATATGTCATACCAGTACATTACTTAGCATTCATGAAATATGTGTGATTACAATGTAATTAAGTGGTAAAATCATATTCTTTTAATTATTGGATTAGTTATAAAATTTGATTCATTTGCTTTTCTGTAATATGATAACACTTATCTATTTATAGACTTACTCACTGTGCCCTGACCACTACATTGCTGAGGTAGAGTGTCAACCAGTAAAAGGAGGGGGCGTGGAATCTATCGTCACTTGTGATAAGAAAGGGGCTAGTTGTAGGAACAACGGTGAGTTCCATCATACTCATTAAAAAATAATTTTCCTTTATCACTGATGTTCTGACCTTGTTAAAAATCCAAACAAATCTTATCTTAATGATAGTATTATTACTGTACCACCCCATCAGAATTCATGTTCTAAATTTATGAATATACTGATTTGTAAGTGGCTAGGTTATTTGATTCCTCAGTCATATAGAGTATTATTGAGTTATCTTCAAGCCTGATTCCTGGAACCATGAATTCATTATATTGTATAGCCATAAACATAGCTGTGTGTAATACAGTGGACCCCCGCTTTACGATCAGCTCCCAATGTGACCAATTACAGTGGACCCTCGACCAGCGATATTAATCCGTTCCTGAGAGCTCATCGTTAATCAAAATTATCGTTAGTCGAGTTAATTTTCCCCATAAGAAATAATGGAAATCAAATTAATCCGTGCAAGACACCCAAAAGTATTGAAAAAAAAATTTTTACCACATGAAATATTAATTTTAATACACACAAACTGAAGAAGACGTACAATTACATGACACTTTCCTTTATTGAAGATCTGGTGATGATTGATGGGATGGGGGGAGGGGAGAGTGTTGATGGTGTTAGTGTTTAGAAGGGGAATCTCCTTCCATTAGGACTTGAAGTGGCAAGTCTTTTTTCGGGGTTACTTCCCTTCTTCTTTTAATGCCACTAGGACCAGCTTGAGAGTCACTGGACCTCTGTCACACAACATATCTGTCCATAGAGGCCTGTACCTCCCGTTCCTTTATGACATTCCTAAAGTGTTTCACAACATTGTCAGTGTCACAATTAAACACTTGTTCAGGTTTCAATTCTTCACTGTCTATGTACTCCTTGAATTCCTGCACATATTTTTCAGCTGCTTTTTGGTCCAAACTGGCAGCCTCACCATGCCTTATCACACTATGTATGCCACTACGATTCTTAAATCTCTCAAACCAACCTTTGCTGGCCTTAAATTCACTCACTTCACCACTAGTTACAGGCATTTTTCTAATTAAATCCTCATGCTACTTCCTAGCCTTTTCACATATGATCGCTTGAGAGATGCTATCTCCTGCTATCTGTTTTTCATTTATCCACACCAATAACAGTCTCTCAACATCTTCTATTACTTGCGATCTCAGTTTCGAAAACATAGTTGCACCTTTGGCAAGAACAACTTCCTTGATTGCCGTTTTCTTGGCCACAATAGTAGCGATGGTTGATTGGGGTTTTGTGTACAACCTGGCCAGCTCGGAGACACGCACTCCACTTTCATACTTAGCAATGATCTCTTTCTTCATATCCATAGTAATTCTCACCCTTTTTGCTGTAGGGTTGGCACTAGAAGCTTTCTTGGGTCCCATGGTGACTTATTTTGCAGGTGCAATCACTAAAAAGGCTGTGATAATATGAAATGTTCCAATTGTATGCTTGGAAGCGACCGCGGTGGCTGGCTGGCTTGCAAACACTGGCCAGAAGTGGACGCATCTCAGACGGAACGAATAGTGTTGGTCGAGTTTTTTAGTGCTAGTCGAGGCAAAATTTTTGCGTTAAAATGTATCGCCGGTCGGATTTAATGTTAGTCGATGCCATCGTTGGTTGAGGGTCTACTGTATGTAAGTGTATTTATGTAAGTGTGTTTGTACGTGTATGTTTGGGGGTCTGAAATGGACTAATCTAATTCACAATATTTCTTATGGGAACAAATTCGTTCAGTACTGGCACCTGAACATACTTCTGGAATGAAATAATATCGTAAACCCGGGGTCCACTGTATAAGCTTTGTCAAAACTTTACTTTCCATTAATTTTTCCCACTTTCACACCCATGAAATGTGTAAAACATTCTAATACCATGTACATAAACCAGTTGTTTTACAAATCAGTGTATTCATAGATTTAGAACATGAATTCTGAGGGGGGGAGGTGCAGTAATAATACTATCATTAAGATAAGATTTGTTTGTTTTTTTAAACAGTCCAGACATATATATACGTTCACGTGCGTAGCGCCCCAAACGTATATATACGTTTTCTTTGTCATTCATTCAACACTGCCACGATAAGCCTGAGTCACCTAGACATGAGAGAATGGGTGTGTGCACTCACTGTGCACCATATTAAAATAATTGGGGATGCCTGGGTACCATATGCTCTTTTTTCCTATAATAAAAAACAATTTTTTTTTCTCAAAAAATTTGGGGCGCTACGCGAGTGAACGTATATATACGTTTGGACCATTTAGGGGTTAACCTGGAGGGTCATTCAGCCAGGATAACCCAAGAAAGCCAGTGTGTCATTGAGGACTGTCTTTCTTATTTCGAGTGGGGTCCTTCAATCTTGTTCGCCAGGATGCAACCCACATCAGTCGACTAACACCCAGGTACCTACTTACTACTAGGTGAATAGTGACAGCAGGTGTAAGGTAACATGCCATTTGAACTGTGATGTCCAGGCACTTCTGGAAAAGCATCTAGAAAATTAGTGAGAGTGAATGTGTTTCTTTCTTTGTGCCTCTCTACCTTGGTGGGAAACAGCTGATGTGTTAACAGATGTGCATGCATGGTAGTAGGTAGCCCACATGCAGATAAAGACTGAGTTTTCCACAGTGATTGACAAGTATTCATGACACCTTGATGCTACGTTATATATATATACATACATGTTAGTATATGTACTTGGGTTGTATTGCTGTAACTTTGTTATATTAAATTTCTACATAGTATAGATTTCTTAAATTATGAAGTAATGCTATATTAGAATATACACATAAACCTCTCAAGGCATGAATTTAATTAATTTTAGGAATGGCATGATAAATATTGTAGTCAAGAATTTTTGAAAATAGACAATTGTCATGAATAAATGAGAGTCAATATCTCATGGGAGAGGATTTTTTTGTTGTGCATTTAGTTTGATAAGTTTTAGGTGGTGACTGGTCTTTAATATACATGTACTGTATGTCACATTAGCCATTTTGAAATACTGTAGGTGTTCAGCTTGTTATGTATCTAAAATGTCTCCGAACTATAGTCTGCTGGGCAATATTTGTGAACCATAACATTTTGGTTAGTAGTTAAAGATCCTGACACTAGGCAACAGTGTGCTGGGACAATACAGAAATAACAAGGAAGGAAAGACTGAAAATGGAGGCATTGGAAAATGACCAAAACGCAGATGTGATTCACACAGATTTTGCAAAGGCATTTGACAGATGCGATCATGGAGTGATAGCACACAAAATGAAGGCCATGGGCATTATGGGGAAGGTAGGCAGATGGATTTTTGGGTTCCTAACACACAGAACACAAAAAGTAGTAGTGAAGAGGACAAGATCCAGCATCAGCGAGGTCAAAAGCTCAGTGCCCCAAGGTACTGTCCTGGCACCTCTGCTGTTTCTCATCCTCATAGCAGACATAGATAAAAATACCCGTCACACTTTTGTATCATCATGAAAGTCACTATGGTAGAAGACACTGAAAAAGTACAGGAAGACGTAAACTGAGTTTTCCGTGAGGCATTGGGGAACAACATGACATTCAATGGTGATAAGTTCCAGCTGCTTAGGTATGGAAAGAGTGAAGAACTCAAAAGGAACACTATATACATAACTCAAGTGGGTTACCAAATAGAACGTAAGGAACACGTAAAAGACCTGGGAATAATTATGCCAGCGGACCTTTCTTTTAAAGACCATAACAAGACAAAGCTCATGACAGCCAGGAAGATGACGGGGTGGGAATTGAGAACTTTCAAAACAAGGGAAACAATGCCGATGGTGACACTTCAAATTTCTAGTGCTCTCTCACTTATAATGTTGCTTAGTGCTGACAGCTCCATTCAAAGCAGGAGAAATATTGGAGCTGGAACAAATACAGAGATCATTTACAGCTCACATTGAGCCTGTTAAGCACCTAAACTACTGGGAATACCTGCAAGTCTTGAACCTGTATTCATTGGAGTAGAGGAGAGAGAGAGATACTTGATAATATACACCTGGAAAGTACTCGAGGGCCTGGTCCCAAATCTGTACACTGCCATAACAACATACTGGAGTGAGAGATATGGGAGGAAGTGTAAAATAAACCCAGTGAGGAGCAGGGGTGTGGTGGGGACAATAAGGGAACACTATATCAACATCTGGGGTCCCAGACTATTCAACATCTTACCAGAAGATATCGGAAACATGGCTAGGACAAGTGTAGAAGCCTTCAAGAGGGAACTGTGCAAGTATCTTCACAAGTATCTTCAAGTATCTCACCCCTGGCTGTCTTCAAGAAGGCACTGGACAGGCACCTAAAGTCAGTACCTGATCAACTGGGCTGTGGTTCATATGTCAGCTTGTGTGTGGCCAGCAGGGACAGCCTGGTTGATCAGACCCTGATTCACCATGAGGCCTGGTCTCAGACCAGGCCGCAGGGGTGTTGTCCCCCAAAACCCTCTCCAGGTAAACTCCAGGTGCCGGATCAACCAGGCTGTGATGGATATGTGGGGGCAGCGGGCCTCCAGCAGCAACATCCTGGTTGACCAGGCAAGCACCAGACGAGCCTGGCCCATGGCTGGGCTCAGAGACAAGTTTATGCCCATGTGGCTGAGGAAAAAGTGTGGTTGAGCAAGAAGTATTTGCTAGTTGATAAATGCATGTCACCATGCCTGTTAAAATTATTTCAGTTATCTGTAGGAGGCATGTATTATAGTATGATTTTAATGAATGTCTGTTAATCATCCAGCTGGACAAATGTACTGCCAAGACTATGAGATTCGGGTCTTATGTCAGTGTGAGTGCCAAGATGGTCTTGGCATGGAGGACTTCAGCATCACTAATGACCAGATTACTTCCTCATCTCTCATGACTCCTGATGACAAGCCTTATGCAGCTCGCCTCAACTCTGACTGGGCCTGGACCTCACACCCTGTTGATGAATTCAGTGAAAGGAATGCAAAAGATGAGTGGCTACAGGTGGGATATCTTTTATTATTTATTCAGTTTCAGGCTTTGTAATAGCAGTAATGTCTTGTACAGTGTGGTAAATAAGTTACTGAAAACTGCAAATAGCCATAGTTTCTTCAAGGTCTAGGAACAGCAGTTGGTTGCTGTGTTTGATTTAATGCTAAATCTAGGCAGGTCATCCAGCTCTAGTAGTGAAGATCTGTTTGTACACCCACTATTGGTTGCCCAGGTCTCTTAATAGCCAGACTATTGATGATTGTACTAGGTAGTTATAATTAAATACACAATTAGTGTTATAAGAAATTTAGGGCTCACTTGCCTTGGGCTCAGACTACACCCATTTCGTGATTGTTTTAAATTAATGTTTATAAACTTTGCTGCTCTTTATGGTGGCCATCCTAGGAACATTTGACTAGTTGACTGGGTACTGCTTTAGCCCTTAACTCTTGATGTGAAAACACCTGTTTATTTGGCACTTCATCATAACAATGTGACATCATTTGTCTTTGCTTTGATAAACTAGGAGAGGCTAAGAACAAGTAAAATGCTTTGAAAAAAATAAAATGAGACTTGCATGAAATTGACTGTGTAAAACTGGGCTATGCTAGATACACCACTGTTATGTATTTTGAGTTTTGAATGGCAGATTTTGATGTATTTAAATTTGCTTGCATTATATCAAGTAGAGATGGACTATATAGATGTGAAAATAAATTAATGACTCATACAAATTTGTAATAATTATGCACAGGTGGATCTGAAAGAAGTGAAGGAAGTGACAGGCGTGGTGACTCAAGGACATCCATACTTCGAACAGTTTGTGGAAACATTTGCTGTCCAAGTTTCAGAAACTGGAGCAGTTTGGGAAGATATTAAAGAGAAAGAGGCCTCATTTGCTAAGGTCGGTATATAAAGAAATATTCTCAGTTAAGTTATTTTCTGAGTTATATTATATATTTTTTATGTATTTAAATTAATTTAAAACAGCAATTTTTAAACATTAACACAAACTGATAAATATTGATATTTACCTGTGTGTGTTTGGAGAGACAATGTGAAAAACAGACTCTTGTATCAGTGTTGCTCCTGTTATCATTGTTATTCTTCGTTCCTCTGGCTCCTGTTATCACTGTTACTTTGCTTCTCTGGCTCCTGTCATCACTGTTTCTCTGGTTCCTGTCATCACTGTTACTCTGGTTCTCTGGCTCTGTCATCACTGTTACTTTCCTTATCTGGTTCCTGTCATCACTGTTACTCGACTCTACACAGTAACGCTGATGCTGACCTAAGACACTTCCTGGATAACTATAATAGAACACACAGACATCATGCTTGAAACAAATGCTGCTTTGTTATTTCCTGTGCTTGCCTGAACCTTCATAGAAGCTCACTGCAAATAAAAGGGTTGAAAAATGTGGAGTAACTTGCCAGATGAATTAAAAAATTGTAGTTTAACCCTTTCTGGGTCCAGAGGCCAAATTTCAAAGTGTGCACCAGGGTCCAAGAATTTTCCAAAAAAAATTTTTGCTATTTTTTCTCATGAAATGGTAGAGAATCTTTTTCTGAAGGTAATAAAACAAAAAGTATGAAATTTGATGGAAAACTGACGAAATTATGCTCTCGCGAATTTTGATGTATCAGCAATATTTACGCATCGGCGATTTTGCTGACTTTGACCCCCATTTTAGGCCAATTCTATTATTCCAATCGACCAAATTCTTAGCTATTTCACTAGTATTACTTTTGTTCTGTCGATTGAGCACAAGAAATTGCCAAGTCAACTGTTTCAACTACAAAATAAAGTGATCGGAAATTGGTAATTTTTCCAATTTAATGCAATGTTCAAAATATTCCACTTTCAAAATAGGGTCCAGAATAAACAATGCAGGCATTCCTGGCACTAAACTAACATTTCCTCTGTTCATTAGTTACATTTTCAGGCT
Source organism: Cherax quadricarinatus (assembly GCF_038502225.1). NCBI lineage: Eukaryota > Metazoa > Arthropoda > Malacostraca > Decapoda > Parastacidae > Cherax > Cherax quadricarinatus. Next base: position 15,273,487 of record NC_091335.1, on the reverse strand, counting down.
TTACAAATGAATTCCATTTTGATTTTTTATTCACATAATGAATTTTTATTCAAGCCAAAAAATAGAAGATTTACTGCTATGCAATATTGTAATAATTTTATAAATAATATCACCACACTTGTGAACGTATATTAGACCCACCAGTTGGCATGTATTGTTTACTCTTGAACATCGGCAAAAATTTAACATTTCCGCTACTTTGAGCTCAGTTTCAAGCCATTTCCAGTATTAAAACCAATCAAAATCATCTCTATTTCTGTAATATGTCTTCCATTCTATCAAATGAGACCAAGAAATCACAAATACAATGATAAAAAAACATACGAAAAAACACTGCAAAGTTGCTGTTTTAATCGAAAATTACGGTCTCAGTTTTTTCCCTCATTGTGCACTGTGTTCTGCAGGATTTGTTTTATGTGGTGCACACATACCACATAGATGTATTCTCTCATATCTAGGCCCAAATTTACCGCTCACAGCTTATCAGAGTGAGCTGAGCTCATGGCGTAGATCTACGGTTTGGACCTTCAACTCAAAGCCGCAGAACTACGGCACGGACCCTGAAAGGGTTAATAAATTCAAATAAAAGCTTAAAAAAAAAATTGTGTGCTTAATGTATCTCACTGAACTTTTTATAACTCCTTAAATTGCCATTAATTTTTACTTACAATTTATAAATTACATTATGATCCTTAATTACATATCTGAAATTAAATCATATATCTCCTACCATTATTACATCATTGCCTCCATATTTGCATTTTAACTCTCTTACAGTTAACTTTTAATTTAATATTAAATGTTAATATATGTCTAATATATGTATTTTATATTTATTTGTAGATTGTATTAGTTATAGCTTAAGTCTGTGCAAAATTCTGTGCATAACTATTGGGATTTATATGGAAGAAACATTGTCACAAGTTCCTCTCTCCTCTGTGCAGGTTATTTATGTACTAATGTATCTTTGGCTATAAAGTAATTATTATCATGAATACATACTTCTGAATATTCTGTAAGCACTGAATTAGCTCTTTATTCCTTGTTTTTTACTATTAACCAACAAGTGTATTGCTGCATCTATCATATTTACATTTAAATTCATGTTTATTTAGAGTTACATTGCTTCCATGCATGTGTAGGAAGAAAGGTCACCACCTGAAATATAAATTACTCAGTGTTCTTGTAATTAAAGGTGCTTATTTTATTGGAATTGTTTCTTCAACAGCAATTCCCTGGCAACACTGACCAGTCCACCCCTGTGACAAACTTATTCCCCGAGCCTGTGTTTGCTCGCTACGTCAGGATTGTTCCCATAGATTTCCACTCTGCCATATCCCTTAGGGTGGAGCTTAAGGGCTGTGACTCCAAAGGTAAGAATGTTACATACATTTTGATAAGGAAATTATGCATTTCTACAAAGTCAAATATTGAAAATAATTTGGGGGCAGGGATCTTATGTGCTACTATGATTATATTTTTTGAGCAAATGGAGTGAATGATCATTGATGGAATTCATAATGGAAATGAGTTATAGTGACAACAGGCCACACAAGGAATAAAAATGTCTTGGCCACTTGATAACATATTAATATTGTTGGATAGATATTTAGGACATAATGTGTTCTTCTGGTGAGATAAAATTGTCACCAGAAGAACACATTAATAAAACTGAGAAGCTCATATGTCTCACTGGGATAATGCTAATAAATGTTGCAAGTTAAGTGTTAGTAACACTGCACTTGTCTCTCTGATGATGACGATGATCAAAGTATTTTCTTTTTGGGGATTTTCTTTCTTTTTGGGTCACCCTGCCTTGGTGGGAGACGGCCGACTTGCTAAAAACAAAAACAAAAAAAAATTATCAAATTATTTTGAAGAACCTCTTCCCTTTACCTTACACAAGATATTTAGTTATGGGAAAATAATAATTAGTAACGTGGTAGTGAGATGTGATGGTAGTGAGATGTGATGATAGTGAGATGTGATGGTAGTGAGATGTGATGGTAGTGAGATGTGATGGTAGTGAGATGTGAGGGTAGTGAGATGTGATGGTAGTGAGATGTGATGGTAGTGAGATGTGATGGTAGTGAGATGTGATGGTAGTGAGATGTGATGGTAGTGAGATGTGATGGTAGTGAGATGTGATGGTAGTGAGATGTGATGGTAGTGAGATGTGATGGTAGCGAGATGTTATGGTAGCAAGATGTTATGGTAGCAAGATGTTATGGTAGCGAGATGTTATGGTAGTGAGATGTGATGGTAGTGAGATGTGATGGTAGTGAGATGTGATGGTAGTGAGATGTGATGGTAGTGAGATGTGATGGTAGTGAGATGTGATGGTAGTGAGATGTGATGGTAGTGAGATGTGATGGTAGCGGGATGTGATGGTAGCGAGATGTGATGGTAGCGAGATGTGATGGTAGCGAGATGTGATGGTAGCGAGATGTGATGGTAGTGAGATGTGATGGTAGTGAGATGTGATGGTAGCGAGATGTGATGGTAGTGAGATGTGATGGTAGTGAGATGTGATGGTAGCAAGATGTGATGGTAGCAAGATGTGATGGTAGTGAGATGTGATAGTAGTGAGATGTGATGGTAGTGAGATATGATGGTAGTGAGATGTGATGGTAGTGAGATGTGATGGTAGTAAGATGTGATGGTAGTGAGATGTGATGGTAGTGAGATGTGATGGTAGTGAGATGTGATGGTAGTGAGATGTGATGGTAGTGAGATGTGATGGTAGTGAGATGTGATGGTAGTGAGATGTGATGGTAGTGAGATGGTAGTGAGATGTGATGGTAGTGAGATGTGATGGTAGCAAGATGTGATGGTAGCAAGATGTGATGGTAGTGAGATGTGATAGTAGTGAGATGTGATGGTAGTGAGATATGATGGTAGTGAGATGTGATGGTAGTGAGATGTGATGGTAGTAAGATGTGATGGTAGTGAGATGTGATGGTAGTGAGATGTGATGGTAGTGAGATGTGATGGTAGTGAGATGTGATGGTAGTGAGATGTGATGGTAGTGAGATGTGATGGTAGTGAGATGTGATGGTTGTGAGATGTGATGGTAGCGAGATGTGATGGTAGTAAGATGTGATGGTAGTGAGATGTGATGGTAGTGAGATGTGATGGTAGTGAGATGTGATGGTAGTGAGATGTGATGGTAGTGAGATATGATAGTATTGAGATGTGATCGTTGTGAGATGTGATGGTAGTGAGATGTGATGGTAGTGAGATGGTAGCGAGATGTTATGGTAGCGAGATGTTATGGTAGCGAGATGTTATGGTAGCGAGATGTTATGGTAGCGAGATGTTATGGTAGCGAGATGTTATGGTAGCGAGATGTTATGGTAGCGAGATGTTATGGTAGTGAGATATGATGGTAGTGAGATGTGATAGTAGTGAGATGTAATGGTAGTGAGATGTAATGGTAGTGAGATGTGATGGTAGTGAGATATGATGGTAGTGAGATGTGATGATAGTGAGATGTGATGATAGTGAGATGTGATGGTAGTGAGATGTGATGGTAGTGAGATGTGATGGTAGTGAGATGTGATGGTAGTGAGATGTGATGGTAGTGAGATGTAGTGGTAGTGAGATATGATGGTAGTGAGATGTGATGGTAGTGAGATGTGATGGTAGTGAGATGTGATGGTAGTGAGATGTGATAGTAGTGAGATGTGATGGTAGTGAGATATGATAGTATTGAAATGTGATCATTGTGAGATGTGATGGTAGTGAGATGTGATGGTTGTGAGATGTGATGGTAGTGAGATGTGATAGTAGTGAGATGTGATGGTAGTGAGATATGATGGTAGTGAGATGTGATGGTAGTGAGATGTGATGGTAGTGAGATATGATGGTAGTGAGATGTGATGGTAGTGAGATGTGATGGTAGTGAGATGTGATGGTAGTGAGATGTGATGGTAGTGAGATGTGATGGTAGTGAGATGTGATGGTAGTGAGATGTGATGGTAGTGAGATGTGATGGTAGCGAGATGTGATGGTAGCGAGATGTGATGGTAGCGAGATGTGATGGTAGCAAGATGTGATGGTAGTGAGATGTGATGGTAGTGAGATGTGATGGTAGTGAGATGTGATGGTAGTGAGATGTGATGGTAGTGAGATGTGATGGTAGTGAGATGTGATGGCAGTGAGACGTGATGGTAGTGAGATGTGATGGTAGTGAGATGTGATGGTAGTGAGATGTGATGGTAGTGAGATGTGATGGTAGTGAGATGTGATGATAGTGAGATGTGATCGTAGTGAGATGTGATCGTAGTGAGATGTGATGGTAGTGAGATATGATGGTAGTGAGATGTGATGGTAGTGAGATGTGATGGTAGTGAGATGTGATGGTAGTGAGATGTGATGATAGTGAGATGTGATGGTAGTGAGATGTGATGGTAGTGAGATGTGATGGTAGTGAGATGTGATGGTAGTGAGATGTGATGGTAGTGAGATGTGATGGTAGTGAGATGTGATGGTAGTGAGATGTGATGGTAGTGAGATGTGATGGTAGTGAGATGTGATGGTAGTGAGATGTGATGGTAGTGAGATGTGATGGTAGTGAGATGAGATGATAGTGGTTTATAGTCATGATTTAATGAACTATTAACATTCTGTTGTGTACTATTTGGCATCAGATTGAAGATTTCTTTCTCTGATTTATTCTTTTCCTCTCAAAAAAGTTTTCCTGAATGGCACCAAACTTACGCCATGAAGTGCACATAAATAATAATAAAAGCAGCCTATGCTCTACTTACAAGCATAAATGTATTAAGAAATCTAAGTCTCCTTCAATTCACTCTTAATATATGTTGTATCAGCATTTTTAATACATAGTACCAGTGGAGAACCTTTCTCTAGTTAAACCTAGTTAAATAAAGTGAAGTCAGAGAAAGTTCAAAGGTATGCTTCCGTACTGATGCAATAGACAGTATCTTTGAGGCTTGAGCTACAATTGCATGAGCTAGATCTCTTGATCCTGACATGGAAAACTAGAAGACATAGATGTAGTAGACTCCTACCAGGGTAGGAGTCAGAAAAAGGGGACAGAGGTGGAAACTGTACAGTCAGTCAAATCACAGACTTGGGAAGATTTTTTTATTGTACACAGAAAGGTGGAACGAAGTAGGCAATAACCTGTTAGAAAATGACTTCATAAATGCAGTGTACTAGAGCTAATTCATTGGAAATTACACCTACAATACTTATGCTATGTGGGTTTACCAGGTAATTTATTGTCACACTGCTTTTTTTTTTAAACAAGTACTGCAGCTCATAATGTAAAAATATTCCTGTAATTAGCATAGAATATTTTATTATTCTTGCCTGATTAGAGATATAAGTCTTTACATGCTGTGCCCTAGGGTGTAAAATAAATTTTTATTCTCATTTCTTTTTTTCTTTCCAACAGAGACTACAACACCTGCTCCTGGTAAATATAAAACAATTCATGAAACTTTACATAATACAAAATATGATACAGTACCATTCACCTTAAAATGAAAATGCAAAGTTCTTTGACAAAATCAAACCCCACCCAATGCACAGTAAATTGCAGCTTTGCTTTTCTCTGCAGGTGTGACTCTTCCCACGGTACAAACACCTGAAACCTTCCCTGAATCTGTATGTATTAATGGCTGGACCTCATGGATGAACACACATACACCCAGACCTGGAGACTGGGTAAGCTTGTATTTAATTTTGAATTATTCACCCAAAACTTCATGAAAAAACATACAGATCCATATCCCCTTGGGGCCAGCAGTGTTTCAAATTTCAGAATGAAGGTGGGGTCTAGGGCAACACCCCATAATCAAACATTACCACTGTAGCAAAAACATATGAATACTCGCACTTGGTGGGATAAATAAAGACTACAAATACTGTTCTACTACAGTTTATTTATAGAGTAATATATTGATAAATGAAATAATGGGATAATTATAGACCAGGAACATGATTCTCAAGACGATTGACAGATGGCATTTTTGAAGACTTCATGTGACATCTGTCTTAAGAACATAAGAAAGGAGGAACATTGTAGCAGGCCTGTTGGCCCATACTGGGCAGGTCCTTCACAAATCCAACCCACTAACAGAATATTTGCCCAACCCACTTTAGTTTTACCCTAACAATAAGCACTGATAAATCCACTAACTCATGTGCAAGTCCTACTCAAATCCAACCCCTCTCACTCATATATTTATCCAACCTAAATTTGAAACTACCAAGGTTTCAGCTTCAATGACCCTACTAGGCAGACTGTTCTACTCATCAACTACCCTATTTCCAAACCAGTACTTTCCTATATCCTTTCTAAATCTAAGCTTATCTAATTTGAATCCATTATTGCAGGCTGTCTCTTGGAGAGATATCCTCAAGACCTTATCTATACCCCCTTTGTTAATACCCATCTTCAACTTATACACTTCGATCATGTCTCCCCTCATTCTTCATCTTACAAGTGAATGTAATTTAAGGGACTTCAATCTTTCTTCATAATAAAGATTTCTAATGCTATAAATTAATTTTGTCATTCTTCGCTGAATGTTTTCTAACGAATTTATGTCCATTCTGTAATATGGAGACCAGAACTGAGCCGCGTAATCTAGGTGAGGTCTTACTAATGATGTATAAAGCTGTAGTATTAACATAGGTTTCTGCCTAAGCAATCTCTCTTTAACTGAGTAAATTGCCATAATCTCTTTCTCACTGATAAATGCACGTTGTTCAAGGCCAGCAATTGCTTATTTGTATTTAACACCATTTCAGCAATTTCACCATCACTCGAGGAATGCACAACAGGTGCATCATTGTCAATGTTCAGCATTTCTTTGATGTCAGTTTTTTGTAACTCCATTATGTTGCATAAGTGTCTCAATCAATCTTCATTTTTTGTTTTTTGCCCTATGCAGTGTTTTCCTATTTTTCATTTTCATTAGTTTTTGGTCATCACTGTCACTATAATACTCTATTAATATTGGTAGAATTACTGACAATATGCCACATTAGTTGCAATTGTGTCCTTTTACTTAACACACTATCAGACTTCAGTAACTTGTCTTTGTGTTTCTTTAAATCATAAGCAATGGTAGTTCCAACACCATATTCTTCAGTAAGAAGCCTCACTGACACACCACGATCAAGCTTCTGCAGTAACTCTACTTTCTGCGTTATTGATAACTTCAGATGCTTTCTTTTTTTTTCTCACTGTTACCCATAGGGGTATCTGCAGCTCTTTTTGACATTTTCACAGTGAAATTAAACACAGTCACAAAATAAAAAATAAAATATCAGCAAACAGCAGACGCACGTGTGAACACTACAAGCACTGAGACACGTGAGTGAATAGAATTGTCAGCACTTATTGCTTGGGTACGTTTATTCTGTTAATGGGTTGGATTTGTGGAGGACCTGTCTAGTATGGGCCAACAGGCCTACTGAAGTGTTCCTCCCTTCTTATGTTATTATGTACCCATGACACCAATCATACCCAACCCCTCCCACTCACATATTTGTCCAATCTCATTTTAAAGCTTCCCATGGTCCTATCAAAGCTAAAATCTTGGTTAGTTTCAAATTTAGGTTGGATAAATACATGAGTGAGAGGGGTTGGATTTGAGTTGGACATGCACGTGAGTAAATAGAATTTTTTATTTTTTTTAACAAGTCGGCCGTCTCCCACCGAGGCAGGGTGACCCAAAAAGAAGGAAAATCTCCAAAAAGAAAATACTTTCATCATCATTCAATACTTTCACCTCACTCACACATAATCACTGTTTTTGCAAAGGTGCTCAGAATACAACAGTTTAGAAGTATATACGTATAAAGATAAGCAACATATCCCTCCAAACTGCTAATATCCCAAACCCTTCCTTTATGGTGCAGGCATTGTACTTCCCGTTTCCAGGGCTCAAATCCGGCTATATAAAAATAACCAGTTTCCCCTGAATCCCTTCACTAAATATTACCCTGCTCACGCTCCAACAGCTCGTCAGGTCCCAAATACCATTCGTCTCCATTCACTCCTATCTAACACGCTCATGCATGCTTGCTGGAAGTCCAAGCCCCTCGCCCACAAAACCTCCTTTACTCCCTCCCTCCAACCTTTTCGAAGAAGACCCCTACCCCGCCTTCCTTCCCCTACAGATTTATATGCTCTCCATGTCATTCTACTTTGATCCATTCTCTCTAAATGACCAAACCACCTCAACAACCCCTCTTCAGCCCTCTGACTAATGCTTTTATTAACTCCACACCTTCTCCTAATTTCCACACTCCGAATTTTCTGCATAATATTTACACCACACATTACCCTTAGACAGGACATCTCCACTGCCTCCAACCGTCTCCTCGCTGCAGCATTTACAACCCAAGCTTTACACCCATATAAGAGTGTTGGTACCACTATACTTTCATACACCTTTCTTTGCCTCCATAGATAACATTTTTTGTCTCCACAGAATTATCAATGCTTATTGCTTGGGTAACATGTATTCTGTTAGTGGGTTGGATATGTGAAGGACCTGACAAGTATGGGCCAGCAGGCCTACTGCAGTGTTCCTCCTTTCTTATGTTCTTATGTTGATGAGTGGAACAGTCTGCTTAGTATGGTTATTGAGGCTAAAACCTTGGGTAGGTTCACTTTCACGAATTCTTCACTTGCCTAACCCTTGGGCACGACCTACTTCCACATTGGACAAATGTGACACCACCTACGACTGCTACACCTCTCCTGCCATACGGTTTATAAGCTGCTTCTCCGCTCATATGCCGTATTCTATTCAAGATTGATGGACTGACCGCATTGACTCAAGGTTGAGGGACTGGTTACCTCATTCTCCTCCTGTTCTTCAAGTTTATCCTTTGTATGGACTGATGAAGCCACTGTGTGGCAAAACGTTTCCTCAATAAAGATACCCAAGAGTTGCACATGTGTCTAATTTGCAACGTGTCGGTTCTTTGAACCATTCATCTACACATAGTAACTGTACTTAAAACTAGACAAGAAGTAGTGGTTAACTGTTTTGCAAATGTTTTGTCGACTTGTTGAAAAAAAAAAAAAAGTGAGAGGTAGTAAGATGGAGTAGGGTTTCGTAAAATAATCTTGAAATTGCACACAAAATCTACCTTACAAGTAATGGTGCAGATCACATAATAAAACTAATTAGCAGATGTTTTATCTGATTTGGTTAATATTGAGAGATAAGATGATTTTTTAGCAAAGTCCTAAATTTATAAGCTGTCAAGGGATCCTTGACCTGTTCCGGTAGCGAGTTCCAGATCTTCGGGCCCTTTATGTGCATAGTGTTCTTGCATAGATGATGAAAAGGGCCTTATGCCTTGTATTGTGGCTGTACATTCTGTTGTAACTGTCAAGGAGTAGTTTTAGGGGAGGGTTCACAGTGGAGTTTGATGTTCTGTATATGTAGTAGGCACAATAATAAGAGTGTATGTCTTGTATATCTAGCAAGTTGAAGCTTTAGAAAAGTGGTGGGGTGTGCTGTCTAGCAAAGGAGCTGGTTATCACCTGCATAGCAGCTTTTTGTTGGATTATTAACCCTTTGACTATTTCGGTCGTACATTACGTCTTACGAGCCAATGTGTTTGACATATATAGTATACTCAAAAATTCTAGTGGCTTCAAATCAAGCAGGAGAAAGCTGGTAGGCCCACATGTGAGAGAATGGGTCTGTGTGGTCAGTGTGCACCATATAAAAAAATCCTGCAGCACGCAGTGCATAATGAAAAAAAAACTCCGACTGTATTTTTGGATTAAAATGCCGAACTTGAGGTTTATTTTCGTATAGTATTTATGGTTGTATTCTCATTTTCTTGGTCTCATTTGATAGAATGGAAAACATATTATAGAAATAGAGGTGATTTTGATTGGTTTGAATATGAAAAGGACCTTGAAATGGAGCTCAAAGTAGGGGAAATGTTTGATTTTTGCCAATGTTCAAGAGTAAACAAATGATGTCATTGTCCAATAAATGTCCAACTAGCCTTTCTATTATGCAGTCATGAATGGGTTGGCATTATTTATACAATTATTACAATATTGCAGTAGTCTGCATAACAGTAAATCTTCTATTTTTTGTTTGAATAAAAATTCAAAATAGAAATAAGAGTAATATCAGAGGGGCTTGGAGACATGACTGATGAACAAACAAAATGTTATTTTAGAGCCAGCAAAATCTGCAGTGTGCATTCTGGACCCTATTTTGAAATTGGCATATTTTTTAATTTGACCATGTTATTGGGTAGTTGAAATCGGTAAATGGGCAGTTTCTTGTACTCAATCGATAGAACAAATGGAGTTCTAAAGAAATAGCTATGAGTTTGGTCAACTGGAACAATGGAATTAGCCGAAAATAGGGCTCAAAGTGGGTGAAATCGCCGATTCATAAATATCGCTGAGGTCACTAACTTCGCAAAAACATAATTCTGTTAGTTTTCCATCAAATTTCATACTTTTGGTGTCATTATCATTAGGAAAAGATTCTCTATCATTTCACAAGAAAAAATAATTTGGGGTTGCGACAGTCAAAGGGTTAAGGGCCTAAGGTGTTTGGCTGTGGTTGAGCCCCAGGCACAAATACCATAAGTGAGGTAAGGATATGTTAGAGAGCAGTACAGGGTAAGGAGATTCATTTGTGGTACATAGTATCATATCTTGGAAAGGATTGTTACTGAATTGGAAATTTTTTTGGCTATGTGATGGGTATGGGACTGGAATTTAAGATTACAGTCAAGAAGACCTAGAAATTTGCCCACCATTTGTCTTGATATAGGGGAACCATTTAACAATATGTTAAGATGGATATTTAATTCATTCCAGAAGTATGTTCGGATGCCGTTACTGAACGAATTTGTTCCCATAAGGAATATTGTAAATTAGATTAGTCTGTTTCAGACCCCCAAAAATACACGTACAAAAGCACTTACAAAAATACACTTACATAATTGTTCGAGTTGGGAGCTGATCTAAGGCGGGGGTCCACTGTATTTGGGTAGTTGCCAGTGAGGTACTTGTTTGGCTGGGTATTTGAGCTAGGAATTTGACTTGCTAGCTTTGATCCTACAGTAGAGAAGAAGACATTAAATTTGTTGATGTGTCTATAGGTTGTATGTGAGGTTCATCTGGTTTACTTAAGTTTATCTCTCTATTTCCAGACAGTTTCCTAGAGCCCAAAATTTTGGAGAGGGTTTGCCAGGTACTTTTCATATCACCTTTTATTTTACTAAATCTATTTTCATAATACAGTTGCTTTGATTTTCATATTAGTTTTGTGATTATTGATGTGTATCTTTTAGTAAATTCTTTAGTTATTAGGCCTAATCTGAACTGTTTTTCAAGTTGGTGTTTTTTATTAATAGATTTGAGGATACTTTTAGTTAGCCATGGGCTGTTTAGTCTCTTTTCTGTGATCTGTTTTCTTTTTTTTTGTATGTAGTGTATGTGCAAAGAAGTATATTTTATACAGAATAGGTTCTAAGAAACAATTTGCAAGGGTCCATTAATGATTTTAATTGATAAGCTGATACTAGATAGTGGATTACTCAGCTGCCCCTGAGTCCAGTTAACAAAAGAGAAAGATGAAAATGCATAGTAGTTATATTTTTCCACATATCTGTGTATTATTGGTGAGTTCTTACTAAATGTTCATAGTGTAGTTCATTTTTCATCACTTTTAAAATTTAGATTATTGTACTTTTATAATGATATATAACTCTTCTTTTAATCACCTTAACTATGCATGCTTGCAAGGGACATTAAGACAGTGTTTACCAGACACTAATATTTCACTATTGCGTTTGCTGTCGTAGGATGACATGGATGATCTCCGCTCCTTGGCAGAAAAGTACACATTCTGTGAGCCCCACCAAATTATGGATACTCAGTGTCAGGTAGTTGGTCTTGGGTTGACACCTGAGGCATCAGGTCAGGTGGGCATCATCTGCAACACCAACACAGGCCTTCAGTGTAATGATGATCTACAAGCACCTCAACGTAAGTGTGGTAATACTTATGCATACAATGTGGCTTTAACTACACATGACAAATCTGTATATATATGCATGTGGCAGCTTTAGAAGTAAAATAATTAATTAATTGAAATAATTAGAGATTGATATGCTTATTCATCAGTTCAGTTTTTTATTTTTTAATTTCAGCATTACTCTAATTTTTGAAAAGGGAAGGGAATATATAAGAAGAGGTATTAATTTTATGCAGCTTTTTAACAAGATGCAATACTAGATTATAGAATTTCAGTATACAGTAGATAGAACAGGGTTTAATAATAAAATAGCTGTTTTATTATTAACATATCCTCTAATGCAGTAGGAGGAATTTAAATATTAAGTACCGTAATACAGTACCGCAGGTGCACCACCGATATCCCAGCATCCTTGCCTCTAAGATACTGCTAGAATATCAATTTTGCCAGATCAACAGAAGTTACATAATAATAATTCAACAGTACACCTCTGACCCACTAATCATACACTTCCCCTTATTCAATGTATTCATACTGTGTGTATGCTTGTTTTATGATGTATAGAGGAGCTCACATTTGTTTGGTAGAGTTTAGTCATGTACCATCGTATTGATGTAATATTTACATTTTTGCTCAGTTTGCATTATTAACAGTATTATTCCTCTTAATTTTTAATGAAATACATTCATACTTTGTTTATAATCACTCTGTATATGTGTAGAGAGCTCATATGTGTTTGGTGAAGATTGGTCATGAGCCAAATTTAATACGTAGTTTGAAACCATCAGTGATGAGAATTGCATATCACTAGCACAGTGTCTGGCCACATATTGAGTTGTAGTAAGGCCAGGCTAGGTGAGTTAATTGGCCATATACTGAGTTGCAGTAAGGCCAGGCTAGGTGAGTTAATTGGCCACATATTGAGTTGCAGTAAGGCCAGGCTAAGTGAGTTAATTGGCCACATACTGAGTTGTAGTAAGGCCAGGCTAAGTGAGTTAATTGGCCACATACTGAGTTGTAGTAAGGCCAGGCTAGGTGAGTTAATTGGCCACATACTGAGTTGTAGTAAGGCTAGGCTAGGTGAGTTAATTGGCCACATACACCACCCACCACCTTCCAACACTCCCTCCACCATCACTCCATTTGACCTTTCAACTGGATCCAGCATACTAGTAAGCAGGTAATGTGTATCCAACATATTGTATACACAATTTTTCATGCCTTCAAATACAGCACTTTCCAATAATTTTTACCTTAGCACAACTCTGTGGGCCTTCAATCTCTTCATGCCTTCGAAAAAAATCTAAGATCAGGTGGGTACACACAGTGCATCGGGGTTAATGCTGCCTAACAAACGTTAATAAACAATGAATCCAGAAACTGTTGTGCCACCTCCAGCTTTCCTACCAGCACACAGGGTGTGCAGCTGCCGGGTAGATGTTTTATTCATTCCATATTTATTAAAATTTAATGATTGTAACAGTAGAATTCAGCCACAAAGCACACTATTTAGATTTAACCCTATGACAGCCCAATAAAGTTAAACAGTGTAACTTATTTCCATGTTTCCATGAGCATTACACTTTGAAACAATTACAATTAAAGTTTAGGGTAGTGCTTAAAGAGATATTGTTAAAAAGTCAAGTGGTGCTGAGCCTGGATGACTGCAGTTTATACAGACCATGGTGAATTACAAGTAGAAATAGAGTTGCTGTATATGAAGAGAATTTGCACAAAGCCAGAAACTTGTATCAAGGGAAACCTGTAATAGCAGTAATAATTGTAACAGGATTTTGAAAGGGTCTCTCTTAGTTTTTGTGGGAGATAATGAAAATAAGTTACAAAGGTTGGTGGAGGACTTCAGGAACATGTGTAAAAGAAGAAAAATTGAGGTGAACATTGAATCAATCATTGATGGAAGTAGAAAAAAAAATCTAGGCAATAAAAGGTTGGATATCAAATTGGAGGGAAAGCATATGAAGGAGGTGAATATACAGTGGACCCCCACATAACGATCACCTCCGAATGCGACCAATTATGTAAGTGTATTTATGTAAGTGCGTTTGTACGTATATGTTTGGGGGTCTGAAATGGACTAATCTACTTCACAATATTCCTTATGGGAACAAATTCGGTCAGTACTGGCACCTGAACATACTTCTGGAGTGAAAAAATATCGTTAACCGGGGGTCCACTGTATTTGGATATTTGAGAATTGTTGATGTGAACCATAATATAAATGAGGGAGAGAAAAGTAGGTGGAGTGTTGAGGAACCTATGAAAGTGTATGAAAGGTATAAGTCAGAGGGCAGAGAGGAGTTGTTGAGGTGCCCTAGGTATTTAAAGTAGGAAGAAGAAAGGGTATGAGTCATCCCAGGAGAGATTGGAGGGAGGGTGTGTAGAATGTTTTAAGTGGTAGGGGATTGAGAATCAAGCAGGATTGTATGAGCATGTTAGATCAGAGTGGACATCAACAGTATTGAAAATTTAACATAGTGTTGGAGTGTAAACAAAGTGACATTTATGAAGGGAAAGGGATTCAGGAAAACTGATTAGTTACACTTGAATTCTAGAGATAGCAAATAGAGTGGCTGCACTCTGAAGTAAGGATGGGATGTTACATTTCAGAAAGTCATCTTAATCATGATGTATATGCATCTTTGGCAAGACAGCTCTTGCTTTAATGATGGTGAACATTTTGCTTGGTTGGAGATCGCTTGTGTGGTGAAAAAAAATAGTTCATGGAAGTAGCTTAACAATAAGTGCATTTGAGTATTGTGCACATGGTAACTATTCTGGTTGCCATTTTAGATGTGAAATATTATTTCTAAGTAAAGGTGATTGCTTAGTAAATTTTAACTCAAGTAGGAATATACTGTGGTTTTGATTGTATACATATGGAATAAGAGTTCAAGAGAGGGAATATTGTATGTTTTATTCTGAGTATATAGTAGTATACATGTATTTGTTTTGTTTGTAAACTGGAGCATAGTCTAGGGTTTGATATGAGCATATAAACTGTTTCTTGCTCTGAGACCTTTTTTTTTTGTATCTAAAATTTGTATTAATGAGTTTTCTAATTTTTTAAATAGTATTAAAAAAAATAAACATACAGTATTTAAGCGGCATAATATAATGAATAAGATATTTAATTAAGTTGTGTTAACTTTCAGATTGCTATGACTTTGAGATCAGGTTCTACTGTGACTGTTCACTGAGTACAACACTGCCAGCAGTAGTATCAACTGAGCCCACAAGTATTACTACCCTACCTTCTGAATATTGCACTCAGTATGATCCACAGTATAAAATGCATGATGACGATTGCCGCAAGTTTTATCAGGTAGAGCATATTTTCAAAATTGTCTTTTAATATTTTAATGTTTTTGATACAGTGGTAGCATGCTATACATATTTATCTTTCTTATTATGCTATACAGGTTTCCTCTCTTATTATGCCTTACAGGTTTCTCTCTTACCTATTATGCCATACAGGTTTCTCTCTTACCTATTATGCCTTGTAGGTTTCTCTCTTACCTGTTATGCCTTACAGGTTTCTCTCTTTCCTATTATGCCATGTTTCTCTCTTTCTTATTATGCCATACAAAGTTATCTCTCTTATAATTTGAATTTGATATTTTTGTAATAAGAATTTTAATTTGGGACATGTCTGCATTTTATAATTTTCCTAATATCGGTGTATACTGTTGTTTCAAAATTTTTCTCTCTGCATACCTTTAGACCTGGCAAGAATGGAAAAGTCTGGAAAAATGTTTTGGAACACTGAAGCAGGGAAATAAAACTGAATTAATTTGCTTGCAGTGATGATGGTACAGGTGATACAGAGGGCAACAGTGAAGCCAGAAGAATGATGTCACTAAAGAATCTCGGATACTGCCTCTCTTGCAATCTTAAAATTGCATAATCTGTACTTTCTTTTAAACTTATAATGAACATCTTTTTTTAAACTTATCATAATTTATACCTTCTTTTAACTAAACATAATATGTATCTTCTTTAAAACTTATCCTAATCTGTAACTTCTAAACTTATCCACTCAGCCTCTACTGCTAGACTGTGTAAGACTAATATAGTATATAATTCTTTTACATATTGTAGGGGTGTACAATAGATTATTCCATTACTGCATGTACTCAGTCCACAAACACACACTTTTTTTTTTTTTTTTCAACAAGTCGGCCGTCTCCCACCGAGGCAGGGTGACCCAAAAAAAGAAAGAAAATCCCCAAAAAGAAAATACGTTCATCATCATTCAACACTTTCACCACACTCGCACATTATCACTGTTTTTGCAGAGGTGCTCAGAATACAACAGTCTAGAAGCATACACATATAAAGATGCACAACATATCCCTCCAAACTGCCAATATCCCAAACCCCTCATAAATAAATAAATCCTGTGCCATAAACCTACTGGAGTTTTGTGACAAGGTAACAGAAGTATGTCACGAGAGAGAGAGGTGGGTTGATTGCAAGAAAGCCTTTGACACAGTTCCTGACAAGAGATTAGTGCAGAAGCTAGAGGATCAGGCACGTATAACAGGAAGGGTACTGCAATGGATCAGAGAATGCCTGGCAGGGAGGCAACAACGAGTCATGGTATGGGATGAGGTATCACAGTGGGTGCCTGTGACAAGCGGGATCCCACAGGGGTCAGTCCTAGGACCAGTGCTATTTTTGGTATATGTGAATGACATGATGGAAGGGATAGACTCAAGTGTCCCTGTTCACAGATGATGTGAAGTTAATGAGGAGAATTAAATCAGATGAGGATCAGGCAGGACTACAAAGAGACCTAGACAGGCTGGATGCATGGTCCAGCAACGGGCTCCTGGAATTTAACCTTGCCAAATGGAAAGTCTTGAAGATCAGGGAAGGGCAAAGAAGACCACAGACAGAATATAGGCTAGGTAGGCAAAGACTGCAAACCTCACTAAAGGAGAAAGATCTTGGGGTGTGTATAATACTGAGCACGTCTCCAGAAGCACACATCAACGAGATAACTGTTGCAGCATATGGGCACCTGGCAAACCTGAGAATAGCATTCTGATACCTCAGTAATGAATTGTTCAAGACTCTGTACACCGTGTACATCAGGCCCATACTGGAGTATGCAGCACCAGTTTGGAACCCACACCTGGTCAAGCATGCCAAGAAATTAGAGAAAGTGTAAAGGTTTGCAACAAGGCTGGTTCCAGAGCTAAGGGAAATGTTCTACAAAGAAAGGTTAAGGGAAATCGGCCTGACGACACTGGAGGATAGAAGGGCTAGAAAGACATGATAACAATATACAAAATACTTCAAGGAATAGATAAGGTGGACAGAGACAGGATGTTCCAGAGATGGGACACAGAAACAAGGGGTCACAATTGGAAGTTGAAGACTCAGATGAGTCAAAGGGATGTTAGGAAGTATTTCTTCAGCCACAGAATTGTTAGGAAGTGGAATAATCTGGCAAGTGATGTAGTGGAGGCAGGAACCATACGTAGTTTTAAGACAAGGTATGATAAAGCTCATGGAGCAGGGGGAGAGAGGACCTAGTAGCAGTCAGTGAAGAGGCAGGGCCAGGAGCTGAGTCTCAACCCCTGCAACTACAAATAGGTGAGTACAAATAGGCAAGTATACACACACACACACACACACACACACACTCTGAGGTCAGTTTCCATTTTCACAATATTGGGATTATAAACATCTGCATTCATCTATGCACCACAGGAACCACTGATTGGATATCCAGTCTCTTTTTTTTCTACATTTACCATGTGGTTGACTAATTAACACTTCCAAAATTTCTCACCACTGAGGCATAAGGGCATCAGAAGTCACCACACTTGATAAACTATGCAACAGATGTTGTTACATACCTATTGAGTTTTGGACCATACTTATCTTAAAAGAGGTTTTGTGTGCAAGGGGCCTGGATGTGCAGCAGGCATGTCTGAGCATGTTAGATGGAAATAAATGGAGACAAATGGTTTTTGGAACCTGATGAGCTGTTGGAGTGTGAGCAGGGTAATATTTTGTGAAGGGATTCAGGTAAACTGGTTAGCACTTTAGAGGAGAGGTTTGGGATATTGGCTGTTTGGAGTGACATCTAAACTGTCATATCTGGGCACCTCTGCAAAGACAGTGATTAGATGTGAATGATGGTGAAAGTGTTTCTTTCTTTTTTGGGTCGCCCTGCCTCAGTGAGAGATGCCCAGCATGTTGAAAAAAACTTATCTTCCCCACTATTCTTGTACTTTGCAAGCATTATAGTTGAGTAATAATCCAAGGATAGCACAAAAATTTAGTGATTGAGGGCATTCATGTTTGAAGTAAAAGAACAAGAGGGAGAGACAAGATAAGACTTTGTTTGGATTTTTAACCCCCTGAGGGTTAACCACCTAGGATAACCCAAGAAAGGCAGTGCGTCACTGAGGGACTATCTCATATTTCCATTGGGGTCCTTAATCTTGTCTCCCAGGATGCAACCCACATCAGTCAACTAGCACCCAGGTACCTACTTGCTTGCTAGGTGAACAGGACAACAAGTGAAAGGAAATATGCCCAGTGTTTCCACCCTTGCCAGGGATCGAACCGTGGACACTCGGTGTGTGAAACGAAAGCATTGCCTACCTGGCCACAGGCCACCTTCAATGAATACAAATGAGACAAACAAAACTCAAAACAAATATCTCGTCGTGAAGCTGTAGAATGTACATATCAGAAAAAGAATGGTAAAACTAGAATGGTTTGTAAGTAAAAGTAGTATTTTAAATTCCAATTATTTTTTTTACTCCAGGAAGACAGGACACTATGAACTGAGCTTTTCTCCTTTTGCTACAAGCAGGTACATTACAAATGAATAATTACAACACTTGGACTCATGATCAGAGTACCAGTTATTATTCACATGATAGTGCAAGGTGAAACCACCTTGCAATTATTCTGGTGTGAGCTGCTTGTAGCAACAGTGTGATTGACTATGTAGTCAGCAATGGAATCTGGTTCTTACGCATCGCCAGAATATCAATTTTGCAGACCAGTGGAGGTCACATAATAATTCAACAGTACTCCTCTGATTCACTAATTATACACTCCTGTGTCTCTGAAGAACCATGGACTGCTAGAAACATAAACATTAATATAAATGAAACAGGTTTATTACTGTATTTACAAAGAATGTTGCAGTATCATTCTGAAAGTGGTAGATTATTAATTTTACTGGAACTGAGGCAGATGTGATACAGGCTGGGCCCCATCTTTATCCTTTCAATGTATTAAAACAGCCTCACCTACTGTTGTCATAGCTATCTCACTCTTCCCAAAAGAATCCCTACAACACTCACAAGTGTCTGAAAGTTGAGAGTTGTCAGGATTATTGTCTTGTTTCATAGTAAGTTTATTCAGGTATATGCAAATACAGTTACATATACTATCATACATAGCAGCATATGTATAGAGAACCTAGGATAACCCATGAAAGTCGGAGTGACATATTTTTATTGTGGTCCTTTTAATACCTTATTATTATACTTTAAAGGATATATCTTATTATATCCTTTATAACATCTTATTTACATTTACATGAGTGTTAGCTAAAAAATAAAAAAAAATCATTCTTCTCTCTTTCTGTTGCTACATTCATTAGGTATCTTTTGGCACTCTTCTTGAACTGGTTCATACTGTGACTGGCTTTGAAATGTGCAGGCAATATATTCCATTCCTTTATTGCTGTACAATAAAAGGTGTTTGAAGCTTGGCCACTGACTGTGGGTACTACAAAGTTGTGCTCTCTCCCTCTCGTACTCTGATTGCTTCAGTTCCCAGCCCTGACAAAGTTAGCAGCCAGATATTCTGGACATTGTTTGCGAGCAATATTATGAACTTGATTTAACTTCAGTTGTTTTACTCTGTCTTCAATATTCAGAATATCCAATTGTTGTAATTCATCCTGGCCTACATGTCCTCTTGGACCCAGGTCCAGGATGAATCTTACCGTTTTGCTCTGGGCGATTTGCAGCTTATCTTTCTGTTTTTTTTGTCAAGGCAGAGTACCATGAAGAGCAAGCATAGTCCATATGACATTGTTTAAGGGTTAGACATAGGGTCCTGCGAGCCTCGGTTGGTAGACATTGTGCTTGTCTGTAGAGGAACCTCAGTCTGGCATTTGCTTTCCTTACTACACTGTTCCCAATCAGTTCTCCTGACATGCATGGGTCAAAGGGGATTCCCAGATATTTTACTGAGGAAACTGAAGTGATGGGTTCCCCATTACACCGGACATTGAAATTATTTACTCTTCTCAGTTTTTGTTTCGTGCCAGAGAGTATGGCTTCCGTTTTTCCGAGGTGTAATGATAGTTTGTTGTCTACTAACCATTTGCTGCAGGACTCCAGTTCTAGTGTTATTACATTAGCTATATCTTGTGGGTCTTTATCTGGCACTAACAGAACACTGTCATCTGTATACAGTAGGAGTTTGCATTTGACACTGATGGGCATGCCATTTACATAACATAAAAATACAGAAGTGTTATAAGAAGAGCAGAGTATATTGAGAGTAAAAGAAAGGTGAAGAGAGTGGTGAGAGAGTGCAAAAGGAGAGCAGATGAAAGAGTGGGAGAGGCACTGTCAAGAAATTTTAATGAAAATAAGAAAAAATTTTGGAGTGAGTTAAACAAGTTAAGAAAGCCTAGGGAAAGTATGGATTTGTCCGTTAAAAACAGAGTAGGGGAGTTAGTAGATGGGGAGAGGGAGGTATTAGGTAGATGGCGAGAATATTTTGAGGAACTTTTAAATGTTGAGGAAGAAAGGGAGGTGGTAATTTCATGCACTGGCCAGGGAGGTATACCATCTTTTAGGAGTGAAGAAGAGCAGAATGTAAGTGTGGTGGAGGTACGTGAGGCATTACGTAGAATGAAAGGGGTAAAGCAGCTGGAACTGATGGGATCATGACAGAAATGTTAAAAGCAGGGGAGGATATAGTGTTGGAGTGGTTGGTACTTTTGTTTAATAAATGTATGAAAGAGGGGAAGGTACCTAGGGATTGGTGGAGAGCATGTATAGTCCCTTTATATAAAGGGAAAGGGGACAAAAGAGATTGTAAAAATTATAGAGGAATAAGTTTACTGAGTATACCAGGAAAAGTATACGGTAGGGTTATAATTGAAAGAATTAGAGGTAAGACAGAATGTAGGATTGCGGATGAGCAGGGAGGCTTCAGAGTGGGTAGGGGATGTGTAGATCAAGTGTTTACATTGAAGCATATATGTGAACAGTATTTAGATAAAGGTAGGGAAGTTTTTATTGCATTTATGGATTTAGAAAAGGCATATGATAGAGTGGATAGAGGAGCAATGTGGCAGATGTTGCAAGTATATGGAATAGGTGGTAAGTTACTAAATGCTGTAAAGAGCTTTTATGAGGATAGTGAGGCTCAGGTTAGGGTATGTAGAAGAGAGGGAGAATACTTCCCGGTAAAAGTAGGTCTTAGACAGGGATGTGTAATGTCACCATGGCTGTTTAATATATTTATAGATGGGGTTGTAAAAGAAGTAAATGCTAGGGTGTTCGGGAGAGGGGTGGGATTAAATTATGGGGAATCAATTTCAAAATGGGAACTGACACAGTTACTTTTTGCTGATGATACTGTGCTTATGGGAGATTCTAAAGAAAAATTGCAAAGGTTAGTGGATGAGTTTGAGAATGTGTGTACAGGTAGAAAGTTGAAAGCGAACATAGAAAAGAGTAAGGTGATGAGGGTATCAAATGATTTAAATAAAGAAAAATTGGATATCAAATTGGGGAGGAGGAGTATGGAAGAAGTGAATGTTTTCAGATACTTGGGAGTTGACGTGTCGGCGGATGGATTTATGAAGGATGAGGTTAATCATAGAATTGATGAGGGAAAAAAGGTGAGTGGTGCGTTGAGGTATATGTGGAGTCAAAAAACGTTATCTATGGAGGCAAAGAAGGGAATGTATGAAAGTATAGTAGTACCAACACTCTTATATGGATGTGAAGCTTGGGTGGTAAATGCAGCAGCGAGGAGACGGTTGGAGGCAGTGGAGATGTCCTGTCTAAGGGCAATGTGTGGTGTAAATATTATGCAGAAAATTCGGAGTGTGGAAATTAGGAGAAGGTGTGGAGTTAATAAAAGCATTAGTCAGAGGGCAGAAGAGGGGTTGTTGAGGTGGTTTGGTCATTTAGAGAGAATGGATCAAAGTAGAATGACATGGAAAGCATATAAATCTATAGGGGAAGGAAGGAGGGGTAGGGGTCGTCCTCGAAAGGGTTGGAAAGAGGGGGTAAGGGAGGTTTTGTGGGCAAGGGGCTTGGACTTCCAGCAAGCGTGCGTGAGCGTGTTAGATAGGAGTGAATGGAGACGAATGATACTTGGGACCTGACGATCTGTTGGAGTGTGAGCAGGGTAACATTTAGTGAAGGGATTCAGGGAAACCGGTTATTTTCATATAGTCGGACTTGAGTCCTGGAAATGGGAAGGACAATGCCTGCACTTTAAAGGAGGGGTTTGGGATATTGGCAGTTTGGAGGGATATGTTGTGTATCTTTATACGTATATGCTTCTAAACTGTTGTATTCTGAGCACCTCTGCAAAAGCAGTGATAATGTGTGAGTGTGGTGAAAGTGT